>NC_135329.1:200469908-200772938 GCF_023851605.1 Tamandua tetradactyla
CAATCATATTCATTTGTTAAACTCTACCTTCTCTGTATAACTCCACCATCACCTTTGATCTTTCTATCCCACTCTTTAGGGGTATTTGGGCTATGGCCATTCTAACTTTTCATGTTGGAAGAGTTTTCCCCTCTTATTAACATCTGGTATTAGTGTGATACATTTGTTACAACTGATGAAGAAATACTGATTGGTTATGACAATTGTCAATATTGACTGATATGACAATATTATGATGTAAAGTCCAGAGTTCACAATAGGGTTCACTCTTTGCGTTGTACAGTTTTATGGCTTTGACAAATACATACTATCATGTATCCACCATTACTGTATCATAAAGAATAGTTTCATTGTACTAAAAATGCCCTGTGTTCTACTTATTCATCCCTTTCCTCGCCTCTCCACCCTGCCCCCAACCCTGGCAACCACTGATCTTTTTATCATCTCTGCAGTTTTGCCTTTTTCAGAATGTCACATAGTTAGAATCATAGAGCTTGTAGCCTTTCAGAATATTTCTTTCATTTAGCAATATGCATTTAAGGTTCCTCTGTATCTTTTTGTGGCTTGATAGGTCATTTCTTTTCGTTGCTTTCTCACTGAATAAGATTCCATTGTATAGATGTCACAGTTTGTTTATTCATTCACCTATTGAAGTACATCTTGGTTGCTTCTAAGCATGGACCTAAGTTTTCAACTCATTTGGGTAAAAACCTAGGAGTGTGAATGCTGGATCCTATGGTAAGCCTATGTTTAACTTCCTAAGACACTTCTAAAATGTCTTCCCAAGTGGCTCTACCATTTTGCATTCCCACCAGTAATGAATAAGAGTTTCTGTTGCTCCATATCCTTGTCAGCATTTGGGATAGTCAGCATATTGGATTTTAGCCATTCTAATAGGTGCGTAGTGGTGTATAAATGTACTTAAAATTTGCAATTTCTTGATGACATTTGATATTAAGTGTCTTTTCCTATGCTTATTTGCCATTTTTATATCTTCTTGTTGAGATGGCTGTTCAGATTTTTTTCCCATTTTAAAATTGGGTTCTTTGCTTTCTTGTTGTTGAGATTTAAGAATTCTTTGTATATTTTGGACACAAGTCCTTTATCAGATGTATTTAAAATACATTTTCTCCCAAGCTGTGGGTGGTCTTAACAGTGTACTTCACAGAGCAGTTTAAAAAAATTTTTAAATCAGACAAGTTGTAGGTTTACAGAAAAATCATCCAGAATATACTGAGTTCCCATACACCCCCCTCATACATACAGTTTTCCCTATTATTAACACTTTGTATTAGTGTGGTATCTTTGTATAAGTGATTAAACAATATTATTATAATTATACTATTAACTATAGCCCATGGTTTACCTTATGGTTCACCATTTGTGTTGTATAGTCCTATGGGCTTTTTTTTTAAAAATGTCATTCTAGTAACATTTATACATCCTAAAATTTCTTTTATTTACCACATTCAAATATGTGTCAGTGCTGCTAATGACATTCACAGTTGTTCTACCGTCACCACTATCCTTTACGAAGACTTCCATTACCTCACACAAAGATTCTATACCAATTAAGCCATGACTCTCCATTTCTTACTCCCATCTCAGCCCCTGGTTACCTCTCTTCTATTTTTGACTCTATGAATTTGTTTATTCTAATTATTGCCTATCAGTAAGCTCATACAATATTTGTCCTTTAGAGTGATATTTTACTCAACATGATGTCTTCAAGGCTTACTTTTGTTGTTGCATCCATCAGGACTTTGTTCCTTGTTAGGGCTAATAATATTCCATTGTACGTATATGCTACATGCTGTTTTTCCATTCTTTTGTTGATGGACAGCTGAGTTGCTTCCATCTTTTGGAATACTTGAGTAATGCTGCTATGAGCATCGGTGTGCAAATATCTGTTCTGTCCCTGCTTTCAGTTCTTTGGGGTATATACCTAGCAGTGGGATTGCTGGTTCATATAGAATCCTATACTTAGCTTTCTTCAGAATGCACAAAACTCTCTTCTATAGCGGCTCTACCATTTTACATTTCTGCCAGCAATGGAAGAGTGTTCCTGTTTCTGAAAATCAAAATCAAAGTGAGATACCATCTCACACTGTCCAGAAGGGCTACTACTTATAAAACAGAAAATAAGAAATCTTGGAGAGGATATAGAGAAATACGGACACACATTCAGCCTTAAAAAGGAATGAAGTTCTGACAACATGTGACAGCATGGATGAACTAAGCTTTCTTGGTTGGTCGGAATTTTTGTTTTCTTCACACTGAACTTGATTAGCAATCAATTAGAATGGCATAATGACTCAATTTCCAAGCTCTGGTTTCACACCCCAGGTCCAGCTCAGTGGCTGTGTCATCTTGGGCACCGTACTTTGCTGTGCCCTGACTTGGTCTCCTGAGTGAAAAGTAAATGCACAGAAGCATTGATCCTCTGAAGGTTGCTGAGAAGATTAAATGAGACACTGCCTAGAGAATACCCATGCCTGATGGTAAATTTTCCCACTCATTTTTACACCTATTTTGCCACATGTGGACCATAGCTAAGTATTAAATTCCCCAAATCAAGGAGTCTTTTCATTACAAAAGATATTGTCCAATGTTCTAGCCACTAGCCACATGTGGCTCTTTAAATTAAAGTTAAATTAAATAAAAAATGCAGTTCCTTAGTCACCCTATCCACATTTCAAGTACTCAATAACCACATGTGGCTAACAGTTGCTGTACTGGACAGTGCAGGGATAGAAGGTCCTTTGGACGATGCTTTCCTGGAGTACCTTATTTACATTAGGCAGCATGATTTGTGGGAATATACATATAATATATACATGCATATATATATGTATACACATGCACACACACATATGTGTACATAAGCAGATTAATCAAATGTTATTGAAAGGATTTCTAAAGAATGCAAATTATCGCACTTAGCAGTGCTGCTCAGTCCTGCTCAGGCTGGCCCCAATGGCAGGCAAATCCATTTTCTTGACCCGTTCAGCTTTTTCTCTCTCTTTCTGCCTCCTCCATTCCACAAAGTCCTATAGGAAAACTCAAACAAATTCAAAGAAAAAAGTGTTTCCTACTGACTTTTGAATGCCTTGATCAATTTCATGTTTTAAAACTTGAAGAGAACTCGATTTCTCCAAACAGTGATTCTCAATGAAGGCTTTGTGTGTGTGTGTGTGTGTGTGCGTGCGCGCGCTCCCCCTCCCTTCTAAAAGCTACTGCTGTGGGGAGCCACTGTGACGAATGGGGACTATTCTATTTGATCTCTCAGATATGCTGAGCCAGAAGAGCCCTGCAAACACACTGTGAGTGCTGATATTCGTTCTCATGATTCTCATGATGATACTATTTTCATCAGTCTTCACACTAAGCTCGGCGGGGGTTACTCACACAGAGCCAGTGGAACGCTATGTCTTTCCAGGAGGCTATTATTCATAAATTCTATTCATGAGAGGAAAATTGTTATATAAATAGCCAACAAAGTGACCTTTTTAGAAATGATCCTGCTTTAGGGAGCCAATTTGCCAGAAATGAATCTGTTTTTAAACTGCCTACCCTACCTATTTTATAGGTGACGAGAAGTACCATGGCTTTGATGAACCGTGCTTACTATTAACTATTAATGAAATGGGACTTGGGAATTTTCCATTTTCACTTAGAGTCTTGAATAGCATGATGTTTCTTATTTAAAGTCTTTCCCTTGGCCTCCTTACTCTCACAGAACTAAATAGACCATAATGTCTTCTTACTTTTGAAAGGATGCTCCTTCTTCTCCCAACAGAGTCATATTCCATTGGCTCCTGTTGCATAATATTACAAAAGGTTTTCCTCTAGGACCAACTTCTTCCATTAGACTTACTAAGGAGGTTAGTGCCACCTTGGCTCTATCTTTTTGTTGCCATCCCTGAACAAAACAATTTCAATAGCCTTTGTGATGCCAACCTTTTGCTTATGAGAATTTTCTTTAATGAGAAAATAGGGGCTGTGCTATTGATCTGTATTCTTTTTGAGTACTATCATTATGCTGCTCATTTGCTAAAGTCTTTCACAGGACTATAGGGAATTATGTTTGAAATGAAGGAGAAAGAAGAGGCCAATATTACGATGACTCTCAGTTGCCAGTTGTCCTAGTTTGTCTGAGCTGCTATCAAAAACACCACACAATGGGTTGGCTTGACAACAGGAATTTATTGGCTCATGGTGTCAGAAGCTAGCTGTCCAAAACTAAGCTATCAGCAAGGTTTGCATTCTCCCTCAAATCTGTAGTATTCTGGTGTGGGTCACTGGCAATCCTTGAGATTTCCTGACTTAAATCCCTGTTTCTGGTCACATGAAGATGTCCTCTCCTTTCTCTTCTGGGTTCCTGCTGACTTTTACCTTCTCCCTGTGGCCTTTTCTTTATAAGGCTTCCAGTAGTCTAAATTAAGACCCATCCTCATTCAGTTGGGACACACCTTACCTAAAAAATACTATCTTCAAAAGGCCTTATTTATAATGGGTTCAAACCTGCAGGGATGTGGAATAATACTAAGAACATGTGTTGGTTGGAGCGCATAACTTAACCTACCATACCGGTCAACATGATTCTGAAATTGAAAAAATATATATGATTAATTATATTAGATTTATTATCATATTGATCTGTATCAATTTATTATTGTACTGATCTCTTATCTCTTACTTCTTATCATTTATTTATCACAGCAATAGGTTGCACTGAAATCAAACTTCAGTACTTAAAAGAGGTTCAAGTTGTAATAATCAAAAACACTGTTGGAAGTCTACCAAAGTATTAATGCAAAGCTGGAGATGTATTCTCTGGTAAGTACGAGCCAAAGGGACTCTGAACTTTGTTCTGATTCTGCACAACAAGTTGAAGGTGTAGGTGCCATGCTGAAAAAAGGGGATTATGTGAATGCTTCCCTACTGAATGGTGAAGATGCTGGCCCTCTTATCTCACTCAGCAACCAATTTTGGCAGAACATGTTTATAGCCATTAGCTCATCTTCTCTAAGACAGCTTCTGGGACACTGACCAGACCAATCAAAAAGTTCTACAGATACTGTCGGTTGATGGCTCTTTAAATTAATATCCAGCCTGGTCACCCACAATGAAGTTCACCAATCAATGGACTAGCCAAGCTCTTTCTCACTCTACCTTCTCTTTCCTTCTTTCACACACACACACACACACACACACACACACACACACACACACAAATTCACACATACACTGAGTATATATGCCTCGCTTTTTCTTTTTTTGTGGATGCATAGTCTAGGAATTGAACCTGGGTTTCCTGCAGGGAAGGCGAGCATTCTACAACTGAACCACCCACGTTCCCTGTGCCTCGCTTTTGAATATTAAATAAATAGTAAATAATTACCAGGAAAATTGAAGAAATCATCTAACATGAAAGACAGAGGCCAAAGCAAATAGGATATAGGGACTTGTAGGAAAGAGATACAATATAGAGAGAAGAAGAAAATTCGAAGAACTATGTTCTAGTTTGCTATCTGCCAAAATGCAATATACCAGAAATGGAATGGCTTTTTAAAAAGGGGAATTTAATAAGTTGCTGATTTACAGTTCTAAGTCCAAGAAAAGGTCCCAATTACCACAAGTCTATAGAAATGTCCAGTTGAAGGCATCCATCCAGGGAAAGATACCTTGGTTCAAGAAGGTCGATGAAGTTCAGGGTTTCTCTCTCTCAAGTGAGAAGGCACATGGTGAACATGATCAGGGTTCCTCTCTCATCTGGAAGGGCACATGGTGAACACGGTGTCATCTGCTAGCTTCTTCTCCTGGGTCCCTGTTTCAGGAAGCTCCCTGGGAGGCATTTTCCTTCTTCATCTCCAAAGGTCACTGGCTAGTGGACTCTGCTTCTCGTGGCTATGTCATTCTGCTCTACTCTCTCTGGATTTTTCATTCTCCAAAATGTTTCCTCTTTTACAGGACTCCAGAAACTTATCAAGACCCACCCTAATGGGTAGAGACATGTTGTCACCTAATCCAGCTTAACAACCACTCTTGATTGGGTTACATCTCCAGGGAGATGATCTGATTACAGATTCAAACATGCAGTATTGAATAGGGATTATTCTGCCTTTACAAAATGGGATTTTGATTAAAACTTGGCTTTTCTAGGGTCCATACGTCCTTTCAAACCAGCACAAACTATAAATAATGTTTTTGGAGAAGAATATGAAGATAATACCCATGAAAATAAAAACAGAATGCATACAAAAAAGAGAAATTTAGAGAAATAAGACTTTAGAAATTAAAAATAAGAATAAAAACGTATGGATCACATGCTCTGAAATAGTTAATATTAACGAAAGGAGTATTCTCTACTCCCAACCCTAAGAAACAGACCAAATAGAAACTTAAAAACAGTTGTATCTTAAAAAGGAAATTAAAATAAGATTATAACTATTTAAATGTATGATATATCTATGGGACTGACTATAATAATCTTCAGAGGAAAAGTTATATTTTAATGTCACCCGTTTTATTTTCCTCCTTGGCTCACAGGTAAACTGTACTTCCCAGCATCCCTGCACTTAGGTGGGACTACATGACTGAGTTTTGGCCAATGGAATCTGGGCAAAAGTAATGATGCCTTTTCCAGGTCTGGCCTCCAACACCTCCTGTTCTCTAAAACCTCCACTTTCATTGTCTTTTTTTCTCATTGGCTGGCCAAATGAAGGGATTCAGTCAAGGAATCCCAAAAACGAGGGTCCTGTCAGAGCCACAGGGTGGAAGGAGCCTGTACTTTAAATCAACACTCGTAGCAGAGCTACTAGACTTAGAGGAAATGAAAAATAAACGTCTATTCAATTAAATCACTGAGATTTAGGGGATGTTGGTTAGAACAGCTCGTATTAATTACCCTGACAAATGTAATTAGAAAGACTGAAAACTGAAGAACTAAGTGTCCAACCTAAGAAGAGGAGAAAAAAACCCATAAAAGGATCTCCAAAAAGTTGAAGGGAGGAGCAAAAAAATAATAATGACAACAATGTAATGGACTAGTAAACTTAAAGAATAGGCTTGTTTACAAAGATTGGAAGTGGAAGTTTTAAAAAAAACAGTCTGTAAAATAGACCAAGCTTTGGAAATATTCATTTAAAAAAAGTGAAAAATTGGTAAATACTATCAGGGATAAATAAAAGGGTATAACTACAGATATAGAAGAATTTAAAGAAACAAAATAATTCTGTTAAAAAGAACTATGCAAGCTAATTTGAAAATGTAGATGAAATAGATAATTTTCTGGAAAAAAAAATAAAGTCAAAATTTAACTCTTGCCTCTTCTTTAGCCAGCCATCTTCTCCTGAGTTTCCAGTTTGCAGCCTCACTTATGGAATTCAGACTTGACAATTCGCATGGCTATGTCACCCAGGTCCTAGAATAAATCTTTGTCTATCTATCTATCTATCTATCTATCTATCTATCTATCTATCTATCCATTTATCTATCTATCTATCTGTATCTTCTGTTGGTTCTGTTTCTCTGGACACTGACTAATATAAGTATTTATTAAAAAGTTCCTCTGACATTTCAAATGGAGTCGAGAGGTCATTCTGGAGGTTACTCTTATGCAAACTTCAGCCATTTATTGCAAATTACCACAGTATGCCAAGCCCCTACCGACAATATTCCTGAAAACCCTAAAGAATAACCCAAGCTCTATGATTCTTCAAAAGTTTTACTTATTATTTTTTTCTAGAAACTTAAAATCTCCTGATTGTTCCTCTCCCAGATAAGTCCTGAAGCCCAGAGGCAACAGTCTCTCCAAGAACATTAACCAGTTGCATTCCTCCAACCCATGATGTCGACACTCCTTTCCAGCATGAAGAAGTTAGAATTGTCATTGCCCAGATACCTCTGAACATTGAGAGACTGATCAAATGAGAGGGAGGAATTGTGAAAGAGAGGTTAGGATTTGACAAGTGATTATCACTACTGAATTAACCGTATGGATGTTTCTTTTTGGTTTCAAGTCAGCTGGAAGTGCTGGAAGGAAATACCTGAAATTGTTGGATTGCAACCCAATAGCCTTGATCTTTGATAATGATTGTATGACAATATAGCTTTTATCTTGTGACTATATGATAGTAAAAACCTTGTGACTGATATCCCTTCAGCCAGTCTATGGTTAGATGATTAATAAGACAAAGACATACATGGGGGGGGGAAGTTTCTTCAAACAAGAAGTGTTATTTATAGGATACAATCTGTAACAGAGACCATGGAATCACTTGGAAGAATCATAGGGACTCAGAATTTTCCTTTTCCATCATCTAATTAGTTCCTGGTTCATTTTTCTTGCCACTTTCACATATTTTTGAGCACTTTAAGAAACTAAAGTCCAGAGAATTTAAGTGACAAGCTATTCAAAGCTGTATTCTTGGTGATTGACATCATTGTGACCTTGAAAAAGGTGAATTTTCTATCCATTCTTTTCATATCTTTTATTATAAATTCTCCTTTATTAGAATGAGTGAAATTTCTCATAGGCCATATGACTGCTAACTTATTTGTCACCGAAGGATTGTACATCACAAATCAGAAATAGGGAAGACATTGAGATATCAATTTACTTTGAGGTAGCCCAAACTCTGAAATGTTTCATGGGGCTGGTGGTTAGTAAGCAAAGTAGTCCAGTCCTCTCCCCACCCCATCATGGAGCTGGCCACGGAGGGACCTTTTCTGCGATGTATCAAGTCACAGTGAACATTTATGCTGGTAAACCTACAGCACAGGGCATGGCAGGTGCAAGTGCCCAGTGAATGTGAACCCTGCAGCCCTTGCAGGGGCTGTACCCTCTTTCCAAGGGGGTCCCATCTAAGAGTCTACTTTTAGCCCTCATTATTTTGTGCTTTTAAATCCAGGCCAGTGGGATATCTAGTTGCTTAGCATGAACTGTACAACATATTTGAGAGTAGTAATCCAATGATACAAGAATTTGGATAGGTTTCTCTATCACAAAGCTGAAATTCTGGTGTGTGTGTGTGTGTGTGTGTGTGAGAGAGAGAGAGAGAGAGAGAGAGAGAGAGAGAGAGAGAGAGTTTTTTCTCAAATTTTAAGCAATTCATTAATTTATTCCATTCTGTCCATTCATTTCTATATTCAACAAATACTTACCAAGTGTTCTCGTTTGCTAGCTGGAATGCAACACACCAGAGACGAATTGGCTTTCAATAAAAGGGGATTTATTTAGTTGATGTGTACTTCTTCAGAGGAAAGTCAGCTAATTTCAACTGAGGTTGTTTCTTACATGGGAAGGAACAGGATGGTCTCTGCTGGCCTTCTCTCCAGGCCTCTGGGTTACAACAACTTTCCCCAGGGTGATTCCTTTCTGCATGTCCAAAGGCCTGGGCTGAACTGCGAGTGCTGAGATGAGGTATGCTGAGTTACTTGGGCTGTGCTACGTTGAGTCTCTCATTAAAGCACCAGCCAATTAAATCAAACATCATTCATTGCAGCAGGCATGCCTCCTAGCCGACTGCAGATGTAATCAACAACAGATGAGGTTCACATGCCATTGGTTCATGGCCACAGTAATAGAACTAAGTGCCTTCACCTGGCCAAGTTGACACCTGAATCTAATTACCACACTAAGCATCTGCCTGTATAATGCATTATACCGGGCCCTGGAGACAAACAGCTGTCATGCTATAGAAAGGGAGGCAATCAAATAAATACATAAAATAATCAAAACACATCTGAGGATTAGAAATATGACTAGCATTAGGAAGACCCCATCAAGGAGACTCTTCTTTGAGGAGGACCGCCAGCAGAGACCTCACTGCATCCTAAAGGTTGGGAATGTACCAGTCCCACAAAAAGCTGGGCTGGATCACGAAAGACCTTGCAGACCACACGGTTAGTTTGGCTTTTATTTTAAGTTATTAGGAGATCATTCAGGTTTGGTGGAGAGTGGATTAGAGCAGACAATAAAAAACTAATAATAAATATGAGAAATCATGACTTATGAGAAAACATTTTTGTAACCCATTGATATGTAATGTCACATAAGGAATTTCTCCTACTCATGATATTTTAGTAACAGTTCTCAGTCCCAAGCTTGGCCACATGATTTTGTATTCATCTGCCTGCAAGAGTCATTTTTTCTGGGTGACTACATCTTTCCCAGCAGAAAAAATTTATGCCTCAAGAAATAGTATTTACTGTCTGAGATTATTTGAAGTGGGGGAGAATCCTTGAATTTATCTGAGAATGAAATATCTATTTGAAATATGTTGTTGAACTTTTGGTGGTAGTAGTGATGTCTTATTCCAAAATGGAGAATAGATGGATTATGATTTTTTTTTTGCTATTTTATTAGTTTATACTAGAGACTGTCCAAAGTAGCTGTGCTATTTTGACAAGTTTCATTGTATTAGAACAAAGAACATTCTTTGCTCTTTATATTATTAGAGTGTGTTTGCTAAGTGGAAGAAATGAAGAGTAGTTTTCTCTGATTTTATTTTAAAAATTAACTGGTACTCTGCCAATGGGAAAGAGAACCAGGAATGTCTGCTCATTTTGTTCTTCAAAAATGTGTTCCCACACATGGGCTCTGAGGCTGGCTCTTCATTAAGCCTATTTAATGCAAATGAGGGACTATTTGACTCTGGTTGAACTTCTATGCAGTCACCTGCGTGTGATTTGGGGGTGCTGACATGGCATTCCTGTGTCCCCATCCATTCCCCAGATCATGATGGTGGGCTGAAAGAGACCTCTTATTCAGAACAACTCCACCGTGTCAGAAACAAGTTCGCTGCTGGAACTGGGTCGGAGGGTGGAAGTCATCTGACTGTGAGGTGGTTTCACAACATGATGGGAAAGGGGAAGGGCTGAGCCAATGAAAATGGGGATGGACTTAGTTTCGCGGTCAGTCTCATTTTTCTGTGACATTAGATTTAGTTCAATAGGTATGGAAACATGCAGGTTGAAGTGTTTTGACAAGCAAATGAAAAATACAGACTTTGGTTGCATTCATGACTTCCTAAGGCAATATTTTCCATTCATATTTAACAGTTTACTCTAGTTTGGGTTGAATTCAAATTCCTGGGTCTCTGGAGAGTCTTATAAATTAAGCAAATGGCCATCTGTTTTATTAGATAGTCATTCGTCTACTGAGGCAACACTGAGATTGTCTCTACCTTTACATAATGGAAAAAGGAAATCATGTTATTCTTGTTTAGAGACTTGGCCGTCATCTGTGATTTTTGGTATGTTGCTATGCAGAGAATAGCGCTATAATATACCAATTAATGTTTTTCATTAAAATCTCTGTCTTTATGTTGCCATTCCAATGATTTCCTACTTATTTTGAACTACATACACATATTTATATGAAATCATATATTTGATTTCAATCAAATCATTTTTTCGGAGTTGAATTGTCTGGTTTACTATTTTTCTTTCCTGATTTCTTTGTTAGTAAAGCATGTAATCTTGGGTTTTTAACTTGCTTCTTTTAAGTTGCTCAGGAAAAATGCTTAATTAAAAAAGCGGCTTTAGAAATATTAGAGAGTGATGAAATATAGTAATATGGAAACTTGCTGGGATAATATTTATTTCTTTGGACTTTCTTTTTTAAATAAATGCAAAGAGCAATGAACTATTGAGACACATTTAGCTATAAATGTAAAAAGATCACAGATATCAGCCATTCTTTTTTTAAATAACAAAGTCTTATTTTCTAATAACAGAGCAAGGACAGCTCTGTTACGCTTCAGTATTAGAAAAGCACTTTATATATATATTTTTCCTTGACTCCTTTTTTTGAGATGGATTTTTATTTGGGAAGCAGAGAACTTCCTAGACTTTCTCTCCATAACAACCTGTTGTTGGTAGGTCTATGTGACTATTCTAGGTTTCCGTAAAAGGATTGAGAAATTAAGGGCAGAGTTCTCCACCTGCACAAAGAACAGCCAGTGACCTTTTTTTTTTTTCCTGTTATCTTGGATTTGTTCAAGACTTTTTCATTCAGAGAAGAAAGCATTGACTCTGTAAAAACATTTAATTAAAATTAATTTACAAATGTATAGTCTTGGTTTTTATGTTATCCCTATCTTCTTGATTGGCCTTTTTCTCCCCTAAATATTAAAACTGGATTGAAATAGCTCTTTTGCCACTACATCTACCAGGCAATGTCTTCTCTTTGAAACATGTGGTTCTCGTTTCTGTTCCTGAAGGAAAGCAGGTCATTATAACCATTCAGAAGCAGATGAAGTTTTAGCCAAACATGGTGGCTTGGAGTCCAGTGCTGAGGTTTGTGTCTGTGATACCAACTCTGATGCTCAATTTCTTCTTCCATAAATGAGCACAATAATCATATCCACCAGAGGAGTCCATGGGGTGCAAATGAGTGTTCAGAAGAGTGCCGGGCACACAGTAGGTCTTCAAGTGATGGAAGCCATGACTACTCTTATTGGTCCTGATGTTCATGCCAAGGAGAGTGTCTAGTTGTGCATTCTATAAAAGGTTATAGACCAAGAAGTACTGCAGGAAATGCTCATAAATATTCAATGAATGTAGGGAAGTCCCTCTTAATTCCTTGCCTTGACCCTGGGAATTCTGCATATTGGTAATGAAGTTCACTTAGGGACAATTATTCATGATAAATCCTGTGGCCACATGACCCATCAAGAGGATTATGGGAATACAGATATTGACCAAGCTGAAGCTATTGCATGAAAATAAAAGTCATTTAACTCAACTATCTCTTCCTACTAGGCATGGCTTGTAATAAAATGTCACTAAGGAAGTTGGAACAAACTTGATATTCAGATTAATTTGGTTAAAACAGAATTGTGAAATGCATAAAAGCAGGGCTTATTAAAGAGAAAAGCATACAATTAAATTTTTTGTCGGATTGGAATATGAATTGCTCTTTTCTAATAATGGGATTATGAAAACAATCACATGGACATTTTAACTATTTGCAGATTTTTCCAGCATTTATAACTGATGATGTAAATGAATGATTTTTTTTAACCACAAGGAGTTGTGGTTAAAAAAATGTAATAGTTGTACAGTATTTCATTTATTTAATAACTGCAATAAATTGTGAAGGGGCAAATTAATACTATTACTGACATCTAATGCAGTCTATGTAAAGCATAGTTTTATATCTGTAGATGAAGTTATATTTTTCTAAATAGCAGCATAGTAACAAGATTAACATACCTGAATAGGGCTTGTTTGTTTACAAAGTGACTTGATATACACATTCATGGATCTTTTCAAAACTCCAGGAGTTTGTCTTAGTTTGCAAACAATTATTAACATACTTCGGAGGGCCCAATATTACTTGAGGTGCTCGGGATAGATGAAAGGAAATAGATATAAATTCCTGGCCCTCATGGAGCCTAAAATATAGTGTGGAGACAATCATCTAATTAACAAATACATTTATTATGCAATGCCAGATCGTGATAAATACTAGGAAAAAAGAAGCAGGGTCCAGAAGTAGAGAATGATCAGAAGAAAGGGAAGGAGGTAACACATGAACAGGGAAGTGAGAGAGCAAGACATGGGGGGAAGAACTGTCTGGGCTAATGGAAGCAGTAAATGCGAAAGTCCTGAGTGAGCCAGGAGTTGGTCACGTGTAAGGACTGGAGGGCGTGTGTGGCTCCCGCAAAGAGGATGGCAGAGGAAAGGAAGGAGATGAGGACACAGAGGGAGCTGGAGGCCAGATCCCAGGGGCCTTGAAGGCCATGACAAGACTTCCGGTTTTATTCCAACCCTATTGGAGGGTTTGAGTCGGGTTGTGACAAGATCTGACTTACATTTCTAGGTATTAACGTTTTTCTTACAAATTAGGGAAGGCCAGCCCACAGGAGTCCAGTGACTTATGCAGACCTAGCATAAGGGAAAAGGGGTGGGGAGGGAGGGGTGCTGGGTGGTGAAGCCCAGATCTGCTGCTTATTATCCCAGGATGGCCCTTTGCAGTGCAAACATGTTTTGCAAACTTGCTCAAAGGTTAGAATAAACCTGGGGTGCTGGTTTAAAAGCAAAGCAGATGGGTTCTTTTGGAGCCTCCTCACAACACTGCTGAATCAGAATTTCCACAAGAGAGGCCTAGAAATCACTATTTTAAGAAGGGCTTCAGGCTTTTCTCCTCATAAAGAAAACTTGAGAAGCTCAAAGATACTAGGTTGGAGTAATGTAACTCTTCATATTATTTGATACTCTATGAAATTGGAGATGTCATTCCATGATTGAAAAAAATACTGGCCAGTTTGAAAGGATTTATGTATCCTAGAAAAGCCATGTTTTAATCCTAATCCCATTTTGTAAAGGTAGCCCTTTCTTCTAATCCCTATTCAGTACTGTAGGTTGGAAACTTGAGTAGGCTATCTCCACGGAGATGTGACTCACCCAGTGATGAGATGGAGTGGTTAGATGGAGACATGACTCCACCCATTTCAGGTGAGTCTTGATTAGTTTTCTGGAATCCTTTAAAAGAAGAAGCATTTTGGAAAAAGCTTGAGAACGACATAGCCATGAGAAGCAGAGAGAGTCCAACAGCCAGTGACCTTGGAGATGAAGAAAGAGAACACTCCTGGGGGGATCTTCAGGAAGTAAGAGGCTTTGAAGAGAAAGCCAGCAGATGTCACCATGTTCACCATGTGCCTTTCCAGTCGAGAGAGAAACCCTAAACTTCATCAGCCTTTCTTGAGTGAAGGTAACCTCTTGTTGCCTTTAGTTGGACATTTTTATAGACTTACTTTAATTGGGACATTTTCATGGCCTTAGAACGGTAGACTTGTAACTTATTAAATTCCCCCTTTTAAAAGCCATTCAAGTTCTGGTATATTGCATTCCTGCAGCTAGCAAACCAGAACAAATACCTAAGTTAAAAATGTTTTCTTACAAAAATCACAAGGAAACCTGACAAATGGGTTATGTCAAGGTTATCAGGAAAATTCTTACCCTCAATTATCTAGGTGAAAACAATGACTACACAGAAGATGGTGATGCTCGTTAAACATTTTTACTGTCTATATTTTTAACAGAAAGCAGAGTGAAAAATTAGCTGTTGCAGTTTTTTCATTGTGATGAATTTTTAAACTTTGAGTATGATCGAATAAAATATGTACAAGTATAAAAAGTAATGATCCCTAATGACAATCTCATTCCCACTATTCTGCTATTCCTGAATGAAATGCAATTTTGGTAGCAATCCTTTGAAGAAGTTTCTCTGGTAATTTTTATTTTGAAGCCAAAAGGATATTCCTATAGCATCCTCTTCCCAGCATTCGCTCAAAAATGTAATTGTAATGGACATCTATGGGGGTTTTATAGAGCAACATTGTAATGGACATCTATGGGGGTTTTATAGAGCAACATTAAATTTAAAATAGTCCACCAAGCCTTTTTACAACCTGTATCCTTCTCTGCTTTCTCCATTGAAAATGAAGTGCTTGTTCTAGTTTGCTAGCTGCCGGAATGCAACACACCAGAAATGGATTGGCTTTTAATAAAAGGGAATTTATTTTTTTAGCTCTTCAGAGGAAAGGCAGCTGACTTTCCACTGAGGTTCTTTCTTACATGGGAAGGCACAGGGTGATCTCTGTTGGCCTTCTCTCCAGGCCTCTGGGTTCCAACAACTTTCCCCGAGGTGATTCCTTTCTGCATCTCCAAAGGCCTGGGCTGAGCTGCCAGTGCTGAGATGAGGTATGCTGAGCTGCTTGGGCTGTGTTACGTTGAGCTCTCTCATTTAAGCACCAGCCAATTAAATCAAACATCAGTCATCACAGCAGGCATGCCTCCTAGCCGACTGCAGATGTAATCAGCAACAGATGAGGTTCACACACCATTGGCTCATGTCCACAGCAACAGAACTAGGTGCCTTCACCTGGCCAAGTTGACAACTGAATCTAACTACCACAGTGCTGGTTGAAGAATGAAACTATTTTTTCCTGCTTCTTGTTTTTGGCCCCAGGGTCTAACAACATCATACAAAACAAATAAACCAGAAGACATACTAGCCAGAATATGTAAGCATTAACATGTGGATAACAACAAATGTTGCTGAGGATGTTGACTAAACAGAACTTGCATACCATGCTGGCAGTGGTGCAAAATGGCACAATCAATTTGGATAAAGTTCTGGCAGTAACAAACCTGTATATATTCTAGTATTTGAACCAGCAATTCCCCTTCTAGGTGCTTACCCAAGGGAGATGACAATGTCTGTCCATAAAAAGGCTTGAATATGAATATTCATATCTACTTTACTCATAATTTTCCCAAAGTGGAAACAGAACAGGTGATTATAAACAGGAGAATAAACATGTTATGGTATATTTATACAATGGTATAGTTATTCAGCACCAAAAAGGAATGGACGGATTCATGCAAAAACTTGGATGAATTTCAAAAACATTATGCTGAGTGAGAGAAGACTTATCCAAAAGACACCATATAATTCCATGTTCTAGCTAGGCAAAACTAATTTAGAGTTAAAAACAAAAATTGGAACAATGGTGTCTCTAAGGGGGTTAGGGGTTGCTTTTAATAGGGAAATGACATGAGAGAGTTTTCGGGAAGAGGGTTGCACTACGCAAGAGCAAGCATTTGTCATTAGGTAGCACACTTAGGATTTGTGCATTTCACTTTTTTAATCTAAATTTTATCCCCCTAAAATATCAAGAGATATTAAACTTAGTTAACGATAATAAGCATGCTGAAGCTTTTAGGGGTGAGATATACTGATGTGAGCAATTTATTTAAGCATATATAAAAAGTAAGCTGGCTTGATGGATGGGCAGGAATGGATAGATGCACAGATACATGAAAGCAAATACAAGAAATGCTTATTGTCGAGTGTGGTGGCGGCATAGGGGTGGTCAGTGTGACATTCTTTCAGCTTTCTCTTTGCTAGAAAAGTTTTTATTTTAAAATATTGAAAAGAAGAAAAAAGAACCTTTCTAGACAAAATTAATATGCATTATTAAAAACATTGTTATCACATGAATCAAGCATCATAGTTCCTCTTTTTAAAACATTTGCTTTGAAGTTGTTAACAATGGAATGGTAAATGGGAATCCTGTATTTTATAAATGATTGTTCTATAAATCTACAACATCTCTAATAAAGAACAAACAACAGACAACATTTGCTTTGTTCCTAGGGGAACTCACAATTTTTTCTTCAACATTTTATCCCGGCTTAACTTAATCCTATTTAAATTTAACTGCTGGCTTCCTTTTCCTTCTTTTTAAGTTTTTTCTTTCCTTATGAATGTTAATTACCACTGTCAGTGAGTTAATTACTCACTCTTTCATGTCTGTGCCCCCCAAAATGTGATTAATGATAGATTTTAAAATTTACTCGCTTTACAGTATAAAGAGCAGTTCTGCTCTTTTTTTTTTTTGTGGGGCAATTAAACTCATATTACCAAGACATTTAACCTAACTAAAGTTACAGTTCAGTTTACTCTGTAATTTGTTTCTCTACTATTTCCTACTTAATATACTGAACAGGATTTTTTAACATTCAGCTATAAGTATGCCAGTGATTTCAGTTCACACAGTGAGAACCACTTCTGTATAATTCTGTTCTCTCTGCACAAACATTCCCATTCATTTTGAAATTAATTTTCATGCCTGGATGCTTTTTTAAGAGCATAATTAAGAGATTATTTTCTACAATTATCAAATATAATTCTGACCTTTTATAGATGAATGGGTTACCCTAACACGTATCTAACTAAAGATGTTGCAAAGTTTCATAACATTTTTCTCAGATACAAATTTGAAATATTCTTCTATTTTATTTCCACAATAGGCATGTTTGAAGCTGCAGGTGGCATTGCCCACAGTAATAGCTGTCATTTAGTGACCTGTGTGCCAGGTGCTGTCCTGGGTGGGGCCCCTCTCTACAGTTCTGCAGAATAGGAATCATTGACTCCATTAAGTAGATAAAGCAACAGATTCAGAGAGGTTAAGCAACCTGGCCAAGGCCACACAGTAAGTGTCAGATTCCACTGTGATGGGAAAGCCCGTTTTCTTTATGCCACATGGTGGTCATATTCTTGGATCCACAAAGAGAAAATGGAACTTCTGGTCATGGAATTGTTAGTGTTCTTGTTCCTCCCAGTAACTGTGTGTAATTGTCAAATATGATATTTCAGTCTCCCGGGGATAAATAAGGCTGTTGATAGAGGTCTACAGGGCTTAGGATGTAAGGAGTTATAAGGAGATCAACTATTCTATTTAATCTTAAATCTATTCGATTTTTTGTACGAAAAAAGGGAGAAAAATGCTGGATAATTACAACTCCAGAGATCCTTGACCACCTTTGTTTGTAAATTTTTTGGAAGATGTAGCTAATATAAGAATATGTCCCTCCTCTTTGCAGCCTCTCCAAGGCCTTCCCACTATGGTATCCTTCCAAGGTTACAAATTCTGCGTCTCATGCACATTTCCTCTTCTCAACAGCAAAGGAGGTCATATTATTATTCCCAAGTCTTAGGTGCTCCTCCCTGGGGAAGGATCATACGTCCCTGCATGACTGGTGTCAGCCTTGGCCACATGACTTGATTTGACAGTGAAACCAGAGTAGAAGTGACATATGCCACTTGGGAGCAAAGCTTTAAAAACTTTAATTCAAGTAGTTCTGCCAGTGGTTTGTCTTCTCTACCATGAGACAGCTATGACTTAGGTAAGAGTTCTCCTTCATCTCTGATTCTGGACTAAAGATGTAGAATGGAGCTGTAGTTAACCCACAGTGTTCATGTGATATGAGTGACAAATACATATTTGTTGTTGAAGTCTACTAAAGGTTTGCGATTTTTTGTTACCCCAGCAAAATGTAACCTAAGCTGATGGATACATACATTGAAGACAGGGTAATATCAGAGCCTTGTATTTTAGTAGATATTCTGTCCATTTATTGACTTGAGTGTAACAAAATGATCTTTTGCCAAGTAGGAAGATTTATCTGGATTCAATGCTGTGCAACTAGGCAATTATCATTTCTTAGAATAGATCTATGGTCCAGACAGACATACTTTAAGAGATCCTTGATGAGATTTGATAAAGGTATACAGTCATGTAACTGCCACAGTCAAGCTCTAGATCATTTTTATTGCCCCCAAAAGTTCCCTCTTACCCCTTTATCAATTCCTTTCTCCCACCCCTAGCCCCTGGAATCTACTGATCTGATTTCTGTCCCTTTAGTTTCACCTTTTCCAGAATGTCACGTGTATGGAATCATACAGTGTGTAGCTTTTTGTGTCCGCTTTCTTGTATTTAGCACAATGTTTTTGAGATTCATCCATGTTTTTTAGTATATCAGTCATTTGCTCCTTTTTATTTCTGAGAATTCCATTATATGGATGTACCATGTTCTGTTTATCCATTCTACCTGTTGATGGATGTTTGGGCTGTTTTCAGTTTTTGGCCACTATGAATAAAGGAGCTAGAAAAATTCCTGCATCCTCCTTATGTTTAAATCTGAGAGCGGAGGCGGTAAATAGAAATGGCATTGCTGGGTCATATGATAGATACATGTTTAACTTTATCAAGAAATGTCAAATTGTTTCTAAAATGGTTGTGCCATTTTTCACTTTCATCAGCAATAACTGAGTTTCATTTGCTCCACATCATCATCAACATTTGATATTGAGAATCTTTTAAAGTTTAGCCATTCTACTGTGTGTGTAGTCTAATATAAGTTTTAATTGTGTTGAGAATTGATGTTATAAAATATATGATTCTCTCTAAAATACCCTCGGTTCCAACTTGCTTTAGGGGTGCTAAAATTATTTTGCATAACTAACAGACATACATATTTTCTCACTCCCCAAAGTTCTTTATTTTAAAGCAGGTTAATAGATGGCTTTGGGGTTGGGCAGAACAGAGCTTAATTCTTGGATCTTCAAAAATTTCAGATCTGCTTGAGGAAATTACTTAATTTCCACTTCATTGGGTCATTGTGGAGCTAAAAGGGATCATTTATATTTGAAGTGCATACAGTACAGTATACAGTCCTTGGCACGTAATCGGCAGTTGTCAAAAGCAGTAATTGCAGCTATTTGTATTTTTTTAGGAGAATAGCTAAATCCATTTAAAACTTCAAAAAAATGGTGTAAGGTTCTTAGTCTCAAACCACAATCTCAGTCTTAGTCAACATTTTATACACGCTGCACAAAGGATCTCTCACCTATTTTCTTACTCACTGGGGTTTCCCTGAAGCTCTACGACTGACAACGTATTAGAGGCTGCTACACATAAACATCAGTGTGACTCCTACTAGCAAACTGGAACCAGGGTAGACCAGATGTCGAATGCAGCTGATGTAACTATTGGTATTTTCTTCTTCATAGATTTTGCTTCTCCCTGTTTTTGAATGCCTATCGCCACTACCATACAGCCATCCTGGAAAGCCCTTCCCAGGTCTGTGGATGAGAAACTTTTCTTTTTAATTTTAATTTTAATATATTTTTAGCATGGGCAGACACCGGGAATCTGCCACTGTCCACCTGAGAAGCTAGTTTTACATGAAGTTAGTAAATGGGCAAAGACATCCCAAAATTGGGTGAAGAGTATGTATTACTTATAGAATCAGGGAAAGAACATTCCTAAATATTTCTTCATTTCTTAACAGTCAAAAAACTACTTATAACTCAACACACCATGCTCAACCATTCCTATGCTATTTTGTCCAGTTTTCCCTTGCCAGATTGCTCTCAAATAATTTTCACATATCAAATTCTACCTTTCTTTCAAGGCCCAATTGGAAACATAACAACTTCATGAAACCCTTCCAATACCCTATATCACTTTGGTCTTTTCCTTCTCTGAAGCCTTATAATAAATTTAGCAGACACCACCAGCAAAGGCAATATGATGCAGGCTATGAGCCAAAGAATGAGTTCAGCCTCAGAGGCTGTAAAGGCAAGAAAACCGATACTACCTTAGAGCCTCTGAGGTAGTGCAGCTGGGCTGTCACCTTGAGCTTGGCCTAGTGAAACCCATTCTGGATATTTGGCCTCCCAAACTGCAAGAAAATACACTTGTATTATTTGAAGTCACTAAGTATATGTTAATTTATTATGCCAGCTATAGGAAAGTAATAGATTGAATTTTAAGAATTTTTATTTGGGATACAAATCCTTGATCAGATGGGTATTTTGTAAATCGTTTCTCCTAATATATGGCTCCTCTTTTCATTCTCTTAACCATATCTTTTGTAGTGTCCTGAGATTTTAATTTTAGTGAGGTTGAACTTATATATTTTTTATTTCTTGGATTGTGCTTCTGGTATTGTATCTAAAAATTCATCTCTAAACACAATATCATCTCTGTTTTCACCTATGCTTTCTTTTACAAATATTATACTTTTGCATCTTATATTTTGGTTTATAATCCTATGATCCTTCTTCTTTTTTTAAATTTTTATTTTGGTAACATATATATAACCTAAATTTTCCGCTTTAACCACATTCAGATATAGAAATCACTGGTGTTAGTTACATTCACAATGTTGTACAGCAGTCATCCTCATCCATTACCACAACTTCTCCATCACCTCTGTTTTGGTTTGCTAAAGCTGCTGGAATGCAGTATACCACAAATGGGTTGGCTTTTACCATGGGGATTTATTAGTTTACAATTTACAGTTCTAAGGGCATGTGAAAACGTCCAAAATAAGGCATCAGGAGTAAGATTCCTTCTCTGAGGAAAGGCTGCTGGCCTCTGCTCCACAGCACTTGGCTAGCATCTGCTGGTTTTTCACTCCTGGGTTCCAGTGCTTTCAGCATCTGAGTCCAGTGGCTTCTCTCTGAGTGTCTGGGGGTCCTCTCTTAGCATCCACAGATCTTTCTGCCTCTGCGAGCCCTCTTGCCGGAATTTCTCTCTGAGCTCTCTCTAGACTCTCTCAGCTTCTTTCTGTCTTTTATCCTCTCATAAAGGACTCCAGTAAAGGATTAAAACCCATCTTGAATCGGATGGGTCATATCTCAATTGAAACAACCTAAGAAAAAAGGTCTCACCTATAATAAGTCTAATTCCACAGGAATGGGTTAAAAGAACATGGCCTTTTATGGGGTACACAACGGCTTCAAACCAGTGCAATACTCACCAGAAATTCTGTACCTATGAAGCTTTATTTTCCCTTTCCCTAGCCCTATCCTGCCTCTGGTAACCTGTATTCTAGTTTCTGACTCTATGAATTTGCTTTTTCTAAGTGTTTCTTATCAGTGAGATCATATAATATTTGTCCTTCTGTGTCTGGCTTATTTCTCTCAACATGGTATCTTCAAGTTTCATCCATGTTGTCACACATGTCAGCACCTTGTTCCTTTTCATGGCTGCCTGATATTCCGTTGCATGTATATGCTACATTTTGCTTGTCTGTTTCTCTGTTGATGGACATTTGGGCTGCTTCCATTTTTTGGAAATTGTGGACATTGCTGCCATGAACATTGCTATGCAAAGATTTTTTTGAGTCCTTGCTTTAAATTTTTTGGGGTCTATACCTAGAAGTGGGATTGCTGAGTCATATGGTAATTCTATATTTAACTTTCTGAGAAAATGCTGAATTGTCTTCCACAGCTGTTATACTGTTTTATATTTTGTTATTATTGGATGAAATGTTGTATATAGGTCTGTTAGGTCTAGTTGGTGTACAGTATCATTCAAGTCTTCTATTTCCTATGTTCTTCTGTCTAGATGTTCTATCCATTACTGAAAATCATGTGTTAAAGTCTTCTACTATTAATGTGGAACCATCTATTTCTCCCTTCAAATCTGTAAATATTTTCTTCATATATTTTGTTGTTAGGTGGTGTATTAGGATCCTCTAGAGAACAGAACCTTCAGAATACACACACACATACGTAATGTATAATATTATGAGATTTTTATAAGAATTGTCTCATATGACTGTGGGCAAGTTCAAATTCCATACGCAGGCTGGCTGGGAACCTCAATAGAAGTTTTCAGTGAATTTAGGAGAAGCTGGCTGGCAGAGGTAGAGATGGAAATTCTCTTTTCTGACTGCTGAAATGATCATTTGTCCTTTTAAGTTCTTCAGCTGATTGAATGAGGCTGCTCGCATTGTTGAAAGCAATCTCCTCAGTTGATTGTAGACGTAATCGTCCATAGATGCAGCCAACTTACTGATGACTTAAATCCAGGAAATAAATTACAGTCACAATCAGGCCAGTGCTTGCTTGACCAAAGAGCTGGACACCATAACCTGGCCAGTTCGACACCTGAACTTAACCATTACAGTCCACCCCTTGTCAACTTGGCACCTATGCATAGCTCCTTAAACCATACCTAACATTTTAATAAAAAAAACAACAACTATATTTTTGCCTAAGAATGCTCAACTGACCTGTGTATGACTGGAAATGCACCAACTTTCCCCAGAATAAGATGCAAGTTCTCCGGGTAATAGTCATTCTTAAACTTGGTATCCTATACTTAAATACTATGATGTTAAGTTAATACAATTTATGCCATATGATGAGGGGATAAGATAGGGAAGAAAACAAAGATATTTACTTTATGTACACACACACTCATGACAAAACAAGGAAGAGATATTCATAACCATTACAGTCGTCACTTCTACAACTACTCATGTGGCCATAGCTCATGTTTATAACTACCTTTTTTCACTACCCATTCCATATTTTCTTTACCCTCAGCAAGCTATGGCTTTTGCTGGGTGGGGTGACCCAAACTTTCATACCTGAAGTGTCTAGGACAGTAGTAGCCCTGCCTGGGTTGGGATGTTGCAGTTTTCTATTGACTTTAATCACAGGGCCTGGTGGTACTAAGAGACACCCTAGGGGATCTCCTGTATTCCATAAAACTCTTCTTTCTGACTATTGTGTAGTAGTGGTCTATTTCCTCTTGATAACCAGAATCAGTCATCCCAGCCAGTACTTCATTGCCTATTGATTCAGAGTCATGAGGAGCCAAATGTCCAGGTAGAAGTCTTAACTTCCAGTTCAGTGGAATCATTGCTGTGTATCTGTCACACTAAACACAATGTGACATTTGTGGCCATTTAAATTTGTAGGTTCGGATTTGTGGACAACACAGACTTCAGTGATACAAAAACAGATTTCATTAGGAAAGCAATTAAATAAAATAATTAAAAGAAAGTAATTAAAAGAGCTTTTGAAAATAAGGCATAGTTATATCACCAGATACAATGGCACCAACACCCGAAGAGAAGCACTGGAAAGTCTCAGAAGCAGCACTCCAAGCCCCATTAGCAAAAATCCACAGTAATCTTGGAAACAGCATTCAGAGTCTCCCTAGTAAAAATCCACAGCAAGGCATTCTCCTCTTGGACAAGACTCCAATGAGGTGCTCTCTCCTTCTTACAAGATTCTCCTCACTCTTCTTTCTCATAAGATTCTCCTCTCTCTCTCTCTAACTGCTTGCACGCAGTATTTATGACATCTTCACACAATAGGGCCCAAATTCCAATGAGCTTACATGACCAGGCCCAGTTGGATCCTCTGGGAACTGGCTAGGAACTGAGAGGAGCTTCCTGGGACCTGGATATCTTTATCAAAGTACACCTCCTTCCGAGAGGATAGCAAGTCCTCCCAGCTAGAGAGCACATTTCAACTATTTCTTACCAAGGTGGTGTAATGGCAACATCAGTTGAACAGAACACTCTACAAATTTATCTTTTCCTTACAGTACCCTGGTAGGAGCACTCTTCCTTTTGTAATACCCTGAGGAATCAACTATGCAACCCCACTTGAAGAGACTGATCCTGCTGTGCTTGGTAAACCTGTTTCCCCTGAGGAGACACTCTCACTCCTCTGAAGAGATTAATCCTGTTTTACCAGATGAAACTGCAATGGAATGCTCTGAGGTAGCTGGCTTGCAAGATACTTCTAATTCTTCTTGTGACCCATACCCCACCACACCTAAACTGAAGTCCCAACAGGCCCCAAAAGGCAAGGCAAAAAGTGTGAGAATGGATTTTGAAGGGGTGGGATAATGGTGGAGGGAATATAAAGTTGGATCAGGCTGTATTTATTGATATGGGTCCAGTAAGCAGAGATTCTGGATTGAATGTTGTAGCTTGAGGGCTCTTACGCTTTCCCTGAGTAGCCAACTGAAACATGTACCAAAAGGTGGCCAACATTGCCTGAGGTTGAAATGTTAGAACTAGACTGTGAAGGAAAAAACTGTGAGACTAACTGCATCATTCCTGAAGTGCTGTATAGTTGCTTGTCTCTGAAGGACAGATATTACTGTGCGAACTGCTGTCATTGAACTTTGATTCTTCAGTGGGGATGATTGGATCACGGGTTGATTGAAGCCGAGTGGTAGCACTCAATCACCAAAGACAGGAGGGTGCGGCTGCCACAATGGATAGCCGACTCAAAATAGTGATCAAAATAGTTGGACTTGCAGAGAAGTATGCCTTTGGCTAGTAGATCATGGGGTACCTAGAAGTAAAATAGTTGGGCAGGTTTATCTGGCAAAGACTCAGTGAAGTCTAGGGTTTCAGTGTCCCCATGGGCATCATTATCAACCATATGTCCCCATCCCAATTTTCAGGAACCCATTTCTTCCCAATCAGTGTCCTCACTTTAACAACAGACACCCTGCAGGATTAGGAATTTAATTATGTTGTACTTTAGCTGCTTGTACAATGAAACTCTGGGTCTGGTTTTCAGAGATCTCAAGTCTCTGGTGACAAGAAATAAGATTTTCTTTTAGGGCACTTTTAGAAATTTTCATGTCCTTCATGTGGTGCTTTAGTTGGGAATCAGAAGCTTTGAGCTCATTCCTTTTTATTACAACTGTATCCAGCATATTTAGGAACAACCAGCCAATATCATGATAACTTTTAATGTCACAGAACTCTGATACAAAGTGTCAAAAACATTCTCATCAAGAGCTTCTTATAAGCATTTGAGTAACCATATCCTGTGGTGATATTTTGTGTGCTTCTATTATTCACAGTCTTGGTAAAAGGTGTGCCCTCTGGATATTCCTGTGGCCAGTGAGCAGGTCTTACAGGCTTTTGCATCCTCTCATCTACATTATGGACATCATAACTTGACCAACTTAACACATGAACTTATTCATCACTTAGTTGTACAATCATCGTCACTCTCAATTTTAGACAATTTTCATTGCTCCGAAGAGGAAAATAAAAGACATACAACCACACCAAAGAGAAAACCCCAAACTCCCCTTAACTCTTAATCGACTCCCCAATTATTTACCTCTAGAATTGTTGCCATACTAGTGAGGTATTGCTGTTAAATATAGTCTCTAGCATGCCATAGGTAGTTTTCCCCATATACGCCTTGTGCTGTTTGAAAGGATTATGTACCCTAGAAAAGTCATGTTTTAATCTGATCCAATCTGGTGGGAGCAAGGGTTTCTTTTAATCTCTATTCAATAATGTAAGTTGGAGTCTTTTGTTTAGGTTATTTTCTCCATGGATATGTGACACACCCAATTGTGGGTATTAACTTTTTAATTAGATGGAGATGTGACTCCACCCATTCCAGGTGGGTCTTCATTAGTTTACTGAAATCCTAAAAAGAGGAAGCATTTTGGAGAGAGCAACTGAGCCATGAGAAAGCCACGGGAGAACCAGAGGATCAACAAGAGCCCACACAGCCACACGCCTCTTGGGATGAAGAAGGAAAATGCCCCAGGGAGAACTTCATGAAACAAGAAGCCTGGAGAGAAGGCTAGCAGACATCTCCATGTTTGCCATGTGCCTTTCCAGCAGAGAGAGAAACTCTGAACTTCATTGCCCTTTTTGAGTGAAGATAACCTTTTGATTGTGCCTTAATTTGGACATTTCTATAGCCTTGATTTAATTTGGACATTTTCACAGGCTTAGAACTGTAAACTTGCAACTTAATAAATTCCCCTTTTAGAAAGGCATTCTGTTTCTGGTATATCACATTCCGTCAGCTAGCAAACTAGAACACCCCTCTACTATTAACCCCTTGTTCAAGTGTCATACCTTTGAAATACGTCATGCAACAAATTATTTACATTCATAGTGCCGTTGGTGAGATACATGGTTTTAAACAACCTCTTTTAATCGTATTTACTTTCAATATAGCACTATTACTTATAATCCCACTAACGAACTGCCATCACCTCTATCCATTCACATACATTTAAGTTCAATGTCATTAATAAGTCTGTTTATTTTAGGTAACCATTCCCCTTCTCTAACTTCTATCTATCCCTAGGTCCCCAATATTCTACATTTTAACACTCTGAGTTTTTATTTTCTAGGGGGTTCATATTAGTGAAATCATACAGTATCTATTCTTTTGTGTCTTGCTTATTTCACTTAGCACTATGTCCTCAAGATTCATTCACATTGTTGTATGTTCCAGGACCTCATTTCTTTTTTACTGCTGCATAATATTTCATTGTGTGTGTGTGTGTGTGTGTGTGTGTATATATATACACCACATTTTGTTTATCCAATCATCTGTTGATAGGCACTTGGATTGTTTCCACTTTTTGTAATCATAAATAATGCTGCTACTTTTGGCAATTATAAATAATGAACATTGGTGTGCAAATGTCTGTTCATGACACTGCTTTCAGCTCTTCTGTATATATATGTGTATATACCACCTAGTGGCTAGTAGGGTCTTAGGGCAACTCAATATTTAGTTTTCTGAGGAACCACCAAACTGTCTTCCACAGTGCCTGTAACATTATATGTTCCCATCAGCAGTGGATAAGTGTTCCAATTTCTCCACATCCTCTCCAACATTTGTAGTTTCTTGCTTGTTTATGGTAGCCATTCTTATAGGTGTGAGGTGATATCTCACTGTGGTTTTAACTTGCCTTTCCCTTATAGCTAATGAAGATGAACATCTTTTTATGTGCTTTCTAGCCATTTGCATTTCCTCTTTGGAAAAATGTCTATTCATATCTTTTGCACATTATATAATTGAGTTATTTGCTCTTTTTTTGTTGAGTTGTATGATTTCTTTATATATATTAGATCTCATATCCTTATCAGATATATGGCATGCCAGTTTGAAACTATTGTATATCCCACAAAAGCCGTGTTTTAATCCTGATCCAATCTTGTGGGGCCAGACATATTGATTAGGGTGGGAAACTTTGAAAAGATTATTTTGATGGAGATGTAAAACACACGCAATTCAAGGTGGGTCTTGATTAGTTTACTGGAGTCCTTTAAAAGATGAGCCATTTTGGAAAAAACTTCAGAGCCTGCAGAGACACAGCTGTTTGGAAATTTAGAACCCTAGGAGATGCCACAAGCTTAGAGAGCCAGCAGAAACTAGCAGAAGTGACACAGACAACATGAGACCCAGACATTTGGAGATACAGAAAGATAATTACCTGGGGAAGCTGTTTAAACCAGAAGCCAAAGGACCAACAGATGCCAGTCACATGCCTTCCCAGCTGACAGAGCTGTTTTGAATCCATTGGCTTCTTTTGAGTCTAGGTATTTTTTCCTGGATGCCTTAGTTTGGACATTTTTATGGCCTTAGAACTGTAAGCTCGCAAATTAATAAATTCCCTTTTTTCAAAGAGCCATTTCATTTCTGGTATATTGCATTCCAGCAGCTTTAGCAATCAAAACATATGGTTTCCAAATATTTTCTCCCATTGAGTTGGCTGCCTCTTCACCTTCTTGACAATGTCTTTTGGGGCACAGAAGCGTTTGGTTTTGAGGAGTTCCCAATTATATATTTTTTTCTTTCATCGCTTGTGCTTTGGGTGTATGGTCTAAAAAGCTACCTCTTATTACTAGGTCTTGAAGCTGTTTCCCTATTTATACTTCTAGGAGTTTTATGGTACTGGCTATTATATCTAGGTCTTTGATCCATTTTTTCCCCAAAAGCACTGGTTTTATTTATACAGAGTCCTGATCACTTCAGGGTTAAGAGGAGTGGGGGAGGTTCTGTTTTCCATCCAGGGGCCTCCCAAATGTTCGTTTGTTTTTAACCAAACACATAGGCAAGTGGCATCACGGATTCGTTAAATGAATTACAATGTTAGCGTCTCAAGTCCCTCTCTACTAGAGCAACAAGATGCACATCAATCTCTGCTTTTGTAAGAATCCTGAATTTAGGATTTTCAACTATAACTACTCCAACTTGTATTTCTGGAGGTTTGAGATCAATTGACAGAACAGTAGACAGGCATGTAATTGCAGTTTCCACTGTCTGTTCGTATGTCCAATCAAATTTCTTTTTCATGGAAGTTGGTTGACGCAGTCTAACTCCTGCCGCAGTGGCTTTCAACCCACAGGATCACACTTGTACACCTGAGGACCTCTTCATCTGTGCCAATTAAAATCATACAGCAACCAAGAGGCCTCACTTCAGCATTCTGTGTGTAGACCTGAGAAATATCTGCAATTCACTTATACCGCATGCCCACAGGACTCTCACAGCCGTACTTGTATATCCAATTAGCTGCCTCGTAGCGTGCCCTCTGTACCTGGGATCTGTCGTCAGCTGTCATTCTGCCATCACACAGCCAATGTTTCTGGCTATCTTGAATAAGTGAGTCACTGTGCTGGAGTCCAATAATTTTCAGGTACTTTCTTCTGAGTGACAATTACTGCACAGTCTTTTCCTCTGACAGCTACTGATATAAGGCCAGCCTGGTTAATGGCCCTGAAAGCATATTCTACTTGGTAGAGGTGGCCCTCAGGTGAGAAAATGGTAATGTGGCCGTCAAAACCAGCGCTGGAACAGTGGCACATGCTGGTGCACCCACCACCTCAAATACAGCCTCTGGGCCCCGAGCTCCTGAAACTCAAGAGTGGGGAGGGGAGACATCCTATGGTCACAGGCCCAGTCTTTAATTGGGTTGATATCCCTCGGTTTCACAAGTATTTCTTATTTTTAAATTTTTCCTTAGCCTGAGAAGGGCAGGTTAGAGGAGGCTGGAGTTGGGTAACTGCCCTTCCTCCTGTGTGCGATAAGGCTCTGGTAAAGTCTTTTTCATTGGAGAGTTTGTTATGAAGAATGAACTGGGTGTATTTGAAAATGGTTAACTTCCCTTTCCCCTGCCAAAGAAATGAGATGATTTCTCTTGGTTCTTCACTGTGAGAACCTGGTAGGGTCACTGGCTATGAAATCCACACAAGTGTGGGGTCTCCCAGTGATTTTGGTCCCGAGAAGTTTTTCAGACTCAAGTTAGTCCAAACTCAGCTTCCAGCAATTCTTCCAATTACCATTTAGGTGTTCCTATCAATTAATGGTTCCAAAGTATTTAGCTCCTGGTGAGTTAAATTCAGCTGTGATTCTCTGTATTTATTGATCTTTCCAGAATTTGGGGTGGCGATTTGACCTGTGGCATCAGTTTTCTGTTGGATCCAAGATGTGCCTTTTATTTTCAGTTTGCTCAGTATTTTTCTTATTGTCAGAATGAGTGAAAACTTCTAAGATCTTTACATATCAGATTATTGTTGCAATCTAAATATATATATATATATATATATATATATATATATAGCTAGGTATATATTTGACTTTTATTACTATAGTTGAACTACCCACTTTTTATAACACCTTTTTTAGAGTAAATTTAAAATAGACTATATGAAAAAATTTTTAGAATGAGATAAAATTCTAATCTAAAAACTTATTGGTTTCAGCTCTAGAGGGCATTTTGTTAGTCATCATCCCAAGAGAATCTTTACAGTGTCTGACTTTGTCTTTCAGCTTGCTTAGGCTGTGCTGATGTGACTGGAAGGTCTCCTCTCCAGGAGGGACCCATAATGTTCAGCCAGCCCCCATGAAATAAGACATACTTCTGATTTGTATTTCATCTCTGGATTATACCATTCTGACCTTTGAAATAATTACGACAGATTTTACAAATCCTTGCAGAATCGACTGAGAAGTTAATTTTGAATGGAAAAAGAAATCAATTTGTGGCCCAAGGGCTTGAAAAATTAAGGGTATAAAATCCAAATAAGAGTCATTTCACATTAAATATGTTATGCTTCATCATTTCTTACATAGCTCATGGGTTTGTCTTTTTTCAGAAAATTTCCGAAATTGTTGATATTATTACCTCCATCGGTGTTGACTGGGCAGAATGTGCATGATGAACTTTTGTAGTGGTGAATAAACGTCTTAACTAGAAACTACCTTTTTTTTTTTTTTTTTTTAAAGGAAAGACAGAGAGAAGGAAGGAAGGATAGAAGGAAGGAAGGAAGGAAGAAAGGGAAACATTTTCTTGTTTTATTGTATTTTGTTTTTCCGTTTTTTGTTACATGGGCTGGGGCCGGGAATCGAACCGAGGTCCTCCGGCATAGCAGGCAAGCACTTTGCCCGCTGAGCCACCGCGGCCCGCCCAGAAACTACCTTTTTAAAGTGTGAAAAATTAACAACGCAAACTTGGTCTACCTCGAAAGAGGTAATGTGAATTAAAGATGGCCGTCACCAGGTACTTCAGTGCTTTCATTTGTAAAACAAGGGAGTCAGTCTAGATGGTGATGACAGACCTAAGTGCCTATAGATTCCAGGCAATAGAGTGGACTAGCCTTAAGACAGTAGAAAGTGGTAATGTTTGTGTTAAACTGGAGAGCATACGGCTCTCCAAAAGAAGGAAACCAACATTCAGCTCCAACTTACTGTGCTGGGAAGGAATGTAGACTTTTGTTGACATTATATGTTGCTTGATTTTCAAACTTGTCAAGTGGAAAATAGGAAAGTTTTAAATTTGACAATAATTAAGAAAAACACTTGCTCAGGACAAATGAAACTTACTTCTGGGTACAGTGTGACCTATTGTTTGGTGGTTTGTGAAATCTGGGCTAGATGATCTGTAAAGACTCTTTTAAGTTCCAAAATTCTTTGGTTTATGAATTTTAAAAAGATATTAAAATAGCATTAATAGTCTTATCTTGGATCACTCAGAATTAAAGGATGTTGTCCTTATTTCACTAGAATGGACCAAAATGACCTAAAGGTTTGTTACAGATACACTGTCTCTTTAAGTGCTATATTTATCTTCAGTGAGTTGCACTTAAGAAGATTTGTGTGACAAATCATCTCACATTTGAAAATAATGCATTGCTCTCGGTAGCAAGAACTGCTGGCTTTGTTTGAGTTTTTAGATCTGTATTGGATTTCAGCAAAACTGAAAAGACAAATAATCACTTCATTTCAATCATTTTCATGAACTGAATGACAGATGAGATATTTCTTTATCTCCAGATTTCCTGTCCTTACAGACTTGCTGCGGAAATATTGATGATTGTCTGATCTTTTCCATCAAACTTTTGTTTTTTTTTTAATTTTAGTAAGAATGCAGCTGTGATGGACAATTTTTCTCTGCCCAGCATCATTTCTTTCCTTTGTTAATAGAATGTTGATTTCTTTTTTTTTTATTAATTAAGGGAAAAAAAGAAATTAACCCAACATTTAGAAATCATACCATTCTACATATGCAATCAGTAATTCTTAAGATCATCACATAGATGCATGATCATTGTTTCTTAGTACATTTGCATCGGTTTAGAAGAACTAGCAACACGACAAAAAAGATATAGAATGTTAATATAGAGAAAAAAATAAAAGTAATAATAATAGTAAAAAAAAAAACCTATAACTCAGATGCAGCTTCATTCAGTGTTTTAACATGATTACTTTACAATTAGGTATTATTGTGCTGTCCATTTTTGATTTTTTGTATCTAGTCCTGTTGCACAGTCTGTATCCCTTCAGCTCCAATTACCCATTATCTTACCCTGTTTCTAACTCCTGCTGGACTCTGTTACCAATGACATATTCCAAGTTTATTCTCCAATGTCGGTTCACATCAGTGGGACCATACAGTATTTGTCCTTTAGTTTTTGGCTAGACTCACTCAGCGTAATGTTCTCTAGGTCCATCCATGTTATTACATGCTTCATAAGTTTATTCTGTCTTAAAGCTGCATAATATTCCATCGTATGTATATACCACAGTTTGTTTAGCCACTCGTCTGTGGATGGACATTTTGACTGTTTCCATCTCTTTGCAATTGTAAATAACGCTGCTATAAACATTGGTGTGCAAATGTCCGTTTGTGTCTTTGCCCTTAAGTCCTTTGAGTAGATACCCAGCAATGGTATTGCTGGGTCATATGGCAATTCTATATTCAGCTTTTTGAGGAACCGCCAAACTGCCTTCCACAGTGGTTGCACCCTTTGACATTCCCACCAACAGTGGATAAGTGTGCCTCTTTCTCCGCATCTTCTCCAGCACTTGTCATTTTCTGTTTTGTTGATAATGGCCATTCTGGTGGGTGTGAGATGATATCTCATTGTGGTTTTGATTTGCATTTCTCTAATGGCCAGGGACATTGAGCATCTCTTCATGTGCCTTTTGACCATTTGTATTTCCTTTTCTGATAGGTGTCTGTTCAAGTCTTTTTCCCATTTTGTAATTGGGTTGGCTGTCTCTTTGTTGTTGTTGAGTTGAACAATCTCTTTATAAATTCTGGAACTAGACCTTTATCTGATATGTCATTTCCAAATATTATCTCCCATTGTGTAGGCTGTCTTTCTACTTTCTTGATGAAGTTCTTTGATGCACAAAAGTGTTTAATTTTGAGGAGCTCCCATTTATTTATTTCCTTCTTCAGTGCTGCTGCTTTAGGTTTAAGGTCCATAAAACCACCTCCAATTGTAAGTTTCATAAGATATCTCCCAACATTTTCCTCTAACTGTTTTATGGTCTTAGACCTAATGTTTAGATCTTTGATCATTTTGAGTTAACTTTTGTATAGGGTGTGAGATATGGGTCTTCTTTCATTCTTTTGCATATGGATATCCAGTTCTCTAGGCACCATTTATTGAAGAGACTGTTCTGTCCCAGGTGAGTTGGCTTGACTGCCTTATCAAAGATCAAATGTCCATAGATGAGAGGGTCTATATCTGAGCACTCTATTCGATTCCATTGGTCGATATATCTATCTTTATGCCAATACCATGCTGTTTTGACCACTGTGGCTTCATAATATGCCTTAAAGTCAGGCAGTGCGAGACCTCCAGCTTTGTTTTTTTCCCTCAAGATGTTTTTAGCAATTCGGGGCACCCTGCCCTTCCAGATAAATGTGCTTATTGTTTTTTCTATTTCTGAAAAATAAGTTGTTGGGATTTTGATTGGTATTGCATTGAATCTGTAAATCAATTTAGGTAGGATTGACATCTTAACTATATTTAGTCTTCCAATCCATAAACACAGTATGCCCTTTCATCTATTTAGGTCTTCTGTGATTTCTTTTAACAGTTTTTTGTAGTTTTCTTTATATAGGTTTTTTTGTCTCTTTAGTTAAATTTATTCCTAGGTATTTTATTCTTTTAGTTGCAATTGTAAATGGGATTCGTTTCTTGATTCCCCCCTCAGCTTGTTCATTACTAGTGTATAGAAATGCTACAGATTTTTGAATGTTGATCTTGTAACCTGCTACTTTGCTGTACTCATTTATTAGCTCTAGTAGTTTTCTTGTGGATTTTTCCGGGTTTTTGACGTATAGTATCATATCGTCTGCAAACAGTGATAGTTTTACTTCTTCCTTTCCAATTTTGATGCCTTGTATTTCTTTTTCTTGTCTAATTGCTCTGGCTAGAACCTCCAACACAATGTTGAATAATAGTGGTGATAGTGGACATCCTTGTCTTGTTCCTGATCTTAGGGGGAAAGTTTTCAATTTTTCCCCATTGAGGATGATATTAGCTGTGGGTTTTTCATATATTCCCTCTATCATTTTAAGGAAGTTCCCTTGTATTCCTATCTTTTGAAGTGTTTTCAACAGGAAAGGATGTTGAATCTTGTCAAATGCCTTCTCTGCATCAATTGAGATGATCATGTGATTTTTCTGCTTTGATTTGTTGATATGGTGTATTACATTAATTGATTTTCTTATGTTGAACCATCCTTGCATACCTGGGATGAATCCTACTTGGTCATGATGTATAATTCTTTTAATGTGTTGTTGGATACAATTTGCTAGAATTTTGTTGAGGATTTTTGCATCTATATTCATTAGAGAGATTGGTCTGTAGTTTTCTTTTTTTGTAATATCTTTGCCTGGTTTTGGTATGAGGGTGATGTTGGCTTTATAGAATGAATTAGGTAGCTTTCCCTCCACTTTGATTTTTTTGAAGAGTTTGAGGAGAGTTGGTACTAATTCTTTCTGGAATGTTTGATAGAATTCACATGTGAAGCCATCTGGTCCTGGACTTTTCTTTTTAGGAAGCTTTTGAATGACTAATTCAATTTCTTTACTTGTGATTGGTTTGTTGAGGTCATCTATGTCTTCTTGAGTCAAAGTTGGTTGTTCATGTCTTTCCAGGAACCCGTCCATTTCCTCTAAATTGTTGTATTTATTAGCGTAAAGTTGTTCATAGTATCCTGTTATTACCTCCTTTATTTCTGTGAGGTCAGTAGTTATGTCTCCTCTTCCATTTCTGATCTTATTTATTTGCATCCTCTCTCTTCTTCTTTTTGTCAATCTTGCTAAGGGCCCATCAATCTTATTGATTTTCTCATAGAACCAACTTCTGGTCTTATTGATTTTCTCTATTGTTTTCATGTTTTCAATTTCATTTATTTGTGCTCTAATCTTTGTTATTTCTTTCCTTTTGCTTGCTTTGGGGTTAGCTTGCTGTTCTTTCTCCAGTTCTTCCAAATGGATAGTTAATTCCTGAATTTTTGCCTTTTCTTCTTTTCTGATATAGGCATTTAGAGCAATAAATTTCCCTCTTAGCACTGCCTTTGCTGCGTCCCATAAGTTTTGATATGTTGTGTTTTCATTTTCATTCGCCTCGAGGTATTTGCTAATTTCTCTTGCAATTTCTTCTTTGACCCAGTCGTTGTTTAGGAGTGTGTTGTTGAGCCTCCACGTATTTGTGAATTTTCTGGCATTCTGCCTATTATTGATTTCCAACATCATTCCTTTATGGTCCGAGAAAGTGTTGTGTAAGATTTCAATCTTTTAAATTTGTTGAGACTTGCTTTGTGACCCAGCATATGGTCTATCTTTGAGAATGATCCATGAGCACTTGAGAAAAAGGTGTATCCTGATGTTGTGGGATGTAATGTCCTATAAATGTCTATTAAGTCTAGTTCATTTATAGTAATATTCAGATTCTCTATTTCTTTGTTGATCCTCTGTCTAGATGTTCTGTCCCTTGATGAGAGTGGTGAGTTGAAGTCTCCAACTATTATGGTATATGAGTCTATTTCCCTTTTCAGTGTTTGCAGTATATTCCTCACGTATTTTGGGGCATTCTGATTCGGTGCGTAAATATTTATGATTGTTATGTCTTCTTGTTTAATTGTTCTTTTTATTAGTATATAGTGTCCTTCTTTGTCTCTTTTAACTGTTTTACATTTGAAGTCTAATTTGTTGGATATTAGTATAGCCACTCCTGCTCTTTTCTGGTTGTTATTTGCATGAAATATCTTTTCCCAACCTTTCACTTTCAACCTATGTTTATCTTTGGGTCTAAGATGTGTTTCCTGTAGACAGCATATGGAAGGATCCTGTTTTTTAATCCATTCTGTCAGTCTATGTCTTTTGATTGGGGAATTCAGTCCATTGACATTTAGTGTTATTACTGTTTGGATGATATTTTCCTCTACCATTTTGCCTTTTGTATTATACATATCATATCTGACTTTCCTTCTTTCTACACTCTTCTCCATACCTCTCTCTTCTGTCTTTTTGTATCTGACTCTAGTGCTCCCTTTAGTATTTCTTGCAGAGCTGGCCTCTTGGTCACAAATTCTCTCAGTGACTTTTTGTCTGAGAATGTTTTAATTTCTCCCTCATTTTTGAAGGACAATTTTGCTGGATATAGAAGTCTTGGTTAGCAGTTTTTCTCTTTTAGTAATTTAAATATATCATCCCACTGTCTTCTAGCTTCCATGGTTTCTGCTGAGAAATCTACATGTAGTCTTATTGGGTTTCCCTTGTATGTGATGGATTGTTTTTCTCTTGCTGCTTTCAAGATCCTCTCTTTCTCTTTGACCTCTGACATTCTAACTAGTAAGTGTCTTGGAGAACGCCTATTTGGGTCTAATCTCTTTGGGGTGCGCTGCACTTCTTGGATCTGTAATTTAAGTCTTTCATAAGAGTTGGGAAATTTTCAGTGATAATTTCTTCCATTAGTTTTTCTCCTCCTTTTCCCTTCTCTACTCCTTCTGGGACACCCACAACACGTATATTTGTGCGCTTCATATTGTCCTTGAGTTCCCTGATACCCTGTTCAAATTTTTCCATTCTTTTCCCTATAGTTTCTGTTTCTTTTTGGAATTCAGATGTTCCATCCTCCAAATCACTAATTCTATCTTCTGTCTCTTTAAATCTATCATTGTAGGTATCCATTGTTTTTTCTATCTTTTCTGCTTTATCCTTCACTTCCATAAGTTCTGTGATTTGTTTTTTCAGTTTTTCTATTTCTTCTTTTTGTTCAGCCCATGTCTTCTTCATGTCCTCCCTCAATTTATCGATTTCGTTTTTGAAGAGGTTTTCCATTTCTGTTAGTATATTCAGCATTAGTTGTCTCAGCTCCTGTATCTCATTTGAACTATTGGTTTGTTCCTTTGACTGGGCCATATTTTCAATTTTCTGAGCATGATCCGTTATCTTCTGCTGGCGTCTGGGCATTTAGTCAGATTTCCCTGGGTGTTGGACCCAACAGGTTGAAAGATTTTTCTGAGAAATCTCTGGGTTCTGTTTTTCTTATCCTGCCCAGTAGGTGGCGCTCGTGGCACATGTTTGTCTGTGGGTTCCACCAGTAAAAGGTGCTGTGGGTCCTTTAACTTTGGAAAACTCTCGCGGTGGGGGAGGTTCACCAGCCGAAGTGGCTTGGACGAGTGCCAGCCCACCCGGGGGTCCGAACGCGGGGAGGATCGCCGGCCGCCACAGCCCGTGAGAGCGCCCATCCAAATTTCCTAGTCGGCCCGGGGTGCCAAGCGTGGCGGGAGAGCGCCAGCCGCGGCGGCCCGGGAGAGTGCACCGTTCCCAGCTGGACCTGGGAGTCACGTGTTTGAAAGGGACCCCCCAGGTCACCGTTCTCCACCGCCTGTGGATTTCCAATTGAATTCTCTCAGTTGGTCTGGGGGGCCGCACGTGGTGGGGGCGCCAGCCGCTGCGGCTTGAGGGGACCGCCTGCCCAATTGTGCCAGCTGGCCCGGGAAGCGGGAAGGGAGGGGCTCCGGCCACTTGCCGCCCCACCTGGGAAAGCCCGCGCCCCTCGGCGATCTCACCGAAGCGGGTCTCTCAGCCAGTCAGCCATTCCAGGATGGGGTACGCTGTCTTTTTGATCTCTGTCGTGGCTCTGGGAGCTGTTCTGTATCGTTTCTACTCCCCTAGTAGCTGTTCTGGAGGAGGAACTAAGATCCGCGCGTCTTACTAAGCTGCCATCTTCTCCCACCCGCAGCCACTTTTTGAATGTTGATTTCTTAATTGAGAATCACTCTGTCATGCTCTTAGACTAGAACAAGTGGCTCCCAAAGTGTGGTCCCCAGGCCAGCAGAATTAGCATCATTAGGGAACTTATTAGAAATGCAAATTCTAAATCCTCATTGCACCTGTTTTGATAGTTTAGGTGTTGCTCACCCCTACCCATCTCCCATCTCCAGCCTATTTTACTTACCATGATTGGTTTAAGGATGGGCATATGATTTACTCCCCCCATTCAAGACATGGTCTTAATTTTAATATTTGTTCATAGGGACATGAGCTAATTTGTATATAGGACCTTTTGAAGATGTTTTTATTCTTTAAGGTGTAGCCAACTGAATCATGGTGGCTCTTAGTCCATATTACTTGAAGTGAAGGCCATCCAGGAAGAAGCCCGAAATAATCAGAAATCGGAAGAGCAGACACCAGAGAGAGAGAGATCGTCATGTGAGGGGAGCAGAGACACAAGCCAGGGAGCCCCAGGGATTACCACAAGTCAGCATCAGAACAGGCTTTGGGGGAAGAATATGGTGTTGCTGATGCCTTGATTTGGACTTCTAGCTGTCCAAACCTAAGCCAATAAATTCCTGTTGTTACGCCAGCTCATTGTGTGGTATTTGTCATAGTAGCCTAGCAGACTAAGACACCAGGTGATACTAATGCTGTTCCCAAGTGATGCTGATGACCACACTTTGAAAACTACTGATCTAAATGAATGAGATTAAAAGCCATGGAATTTTGTTGGGATTCTACATACTTTCGTTAGCTATTGCTTCAATAATGCTTGTGACAAGTGCCCAATACTCAATTGCATACAACAATAAGCATTTATTTCTCTTTTATATATGTACAGATTGGCTGGGATTTGGCAGTTTGATTGTGCTTGGCTCCAAGCTGCAGGCTCAGATCAGATCTCCTCTATGTGTCTCTGATCCTCCTTTGCCTTTTACCATTAGAGGTCTAAGCTTTGAGTAGCCACTGGACCCAAAGCTTAGCCCTCCAATGGTGAAAGTCAAAGCCCAAGAGACCAAATCCAACTGTGCAAGCCTATTTAGCCTCTAACTCACATCACATCTGCTAACATTCCGTCAGACAAAGCAAACCACATGATTAATGCAAAAATCAAAACCTCTCATGAAGGTTGAAGGGAAGAGAGTAAATATTTACTGAAGACTAATCTGTCACATCTGGGAAAATGTGATTTCTCTCCTGTTACTTTTCTAAGCTGACAGACTGTAGTCTTGGATCTGTTAGTGTTTGACTTTGCAGGTGTGTAGAAAAAGTCTGCCTGAGATAGAGCCCATAGAGAGAAAATCAGAGCTGAAAGCTAAAGAGACAGATTCCTAAACACCCAGCCATGGCTAGAACTGAACGACCATTATGTTTTTTTTTAGGTAAACTAATACTTTTATTTTTCTTTAATACTTTTATTTTTCTTGAGCTAGTTTTCACAACTTAAGTCAAAAGTTGTGAGACAACTTTTGGACAAAAGTCCTTAAGTCTGTGGCTATGAAACAAATATTTAATACTTATCTTTCAGCTTACAGATTTCTGGTCAACCCTTCAGACAGTGGGCATTTCAAAATATATTGTATATAAGTTGCTGTATTGAAGCAACTTTTATATGCCAATCTGTTTTAGTACAATGGTATCCTGGAAATTTGATTGGAAATTAAATTAACTGCAATAGGCTTTGTCTTTAATCAAAAACCTTCAATACCCTATTGTGATGGTTAAGGTCAGTATCAGCTTAGCTACACTATGGTGTTCAGCTGTTTGGTCAAGCAAGCACTGATCTTATTTTTACTGGGAGGACATTTTGTGGCTATAAATCATTAGTCAGTTGATTGCATCTATGGCCGATTACATCTATACTCAACAAAGGAGATTGCCTTTAGCAACGAGAGAAGTCTCATCCAACAAGTTGAAGGCCTTAAAGGGAGAGCTGATAATTTCAGCAGTCAGAAAACAGAATTTCCCTCTACTTCAGCCAGCAGCTTCTCCTGGAGAAGGCATCAAACCTTCTTCTGGTTCCCAACCTGTGACCTGCCCTACATAATTTGGACTTGCCAATTCCCACAGTTGCATGAGCCAAGTTCTGTACTAAATCTCCTAACATTTACATATATACACGCACATACATACTGACATCCTGTCAGTTCTGTTTCCCTGGAGTACCCTGACTAATAAACCCATTCCTATTTTCCTTGGGCATATTCCAAAGATTAGGGAACAATATATGTAGCTAAGTGTCAGAGATGACTGAAAGGAAATTCCGCAACTTCAGGGGAATCCAAGAAGATTGTGTTTGTTAGAATTGCACAGCAATGCTAGAAACCATACTGGAAACAACACTGGCTTTAAAAAAGATGAGCTTTTAATACTTTTATCTTCTCCAGAAATTGACAGTCTAAGTCTGGAGGCTTATTTTGTCAGGCTGCTATGGCAGACACCAAACAGTGGTTTGGCTTGAAGTGTATGAATTTATTGTCTTAAGGTTTTGGAGGCTAGAAGTCCAACATCAAGTTATGGGCAGAGCTTACTTCCTCCCGGGGTGGGAAGTGTTCCAGTGATGACAAGTCTCCATCACACGGTGATGTCATTGATCTCCTCCTGTGTTAACTCTTCTGGTTTCCCTTGACTCCTGGCTCCTCCCTGTGGTTTTTTTTTTTTTTTTTTTTTTTAACTTCTGGCCCCCAGTTTCTTTTCTTTATAAGGTCTCCAGTAATGTGGTTTAACTTGATTCAATTTGGCCACATCTCCGCTAAAATAACATCTCCAAAAGGACCTATTCACAAATAAGTTCACACCCTCAGGAACATGGATTAAGAGCACGTCTTTTTGTGGGGAACATAGCAGGTCAGGGTTATACAAGTCTTCTCGTTTTTACATCGCTTCCAGGCATTTTCAAAACACTATAAAGTGTCACATTTTCCCAATACTTTTCTGTCACTAAGGAAGCTCAAGTTTGATTTCTTAACACAGAAGGGAAACTCAATGCCAAAATATTTTTACTTCATTGTATGTAAAAAAAGAAACCTCTTTCAACAAACTCTACTTATATATAAGGTGGACCTTAGAAAGGATGCCTTTTTGGTATTTATTGTGTCAGTGGTTATGCTAACGTCATCCTTTATGGGCAAATCTCAAAGGGTTTATCCAATACCAAACTAATAGGTACATTTTCCTTAGGGGCCTTTGCAGATAGCGGTGTTTGCACACTTTGGACAATACTTTCTGAGGACCTACAGTGCAGTGTGCACTAAGCGAGCAGGCCCAGAGAAGAGATGGGTCCTTGATCTCAGAGATCTCACAGAAAGTAAAACTACCGCCCGGCTTCTGACCAACATGGTTTGTGACCATGTAAGGAAGTGAGTCACCCTTTCTTCATTTACAAATTCATTAATTATTAATTTATTGTTTCCTTCTTTTAATAAATATTATTAGAAACATAAAGTTATAGCCCTCCAACTTCTCACTCGGGTTCTGTTTGTTTGTAATGGTGTTTACAAGTATTTTGTGCTTGTTGTCTCCAGGCCCTGGGCTAAGTGGTCTATATTCTTTATCTCTGAACAACTCTTTGAAATCAGTGTATTTATTTTTACAGCCAGTAAAACTGAAGCTCAGAAAGGAAGCATGCTCAAAGTGATTACTCATTCAGGTAGTCAGTGGTGGATCTGGGTGCCCTAAGTGGGAAATCCTGCTCTAGGACCCGTGCCATTCTGATTCCATACTTTCTATCTTCAGTGGGAAACCAAAAAATCAATGTTTACTAGGAATTTCCTGGAGGAAGTCTAATATTGGTTACTTTTTGATTCATTTATTCTTTCATTCATCCCTGTATTTAACAAGTGTCGACTGAACTCCTTCCTCACTTAGGTTTATATCAAATTTTCCTTTATCCCTGAAGGTCATAGAGAGAGGCTGGAGGCGTGCATGTGCTATACCTAGCTCCACAGGGATGCAGAATTCCCTCCTTTCTACCTCCCCTTCTTTCTCACTACTCCCTCTAGTAGTTGGTGACGGAATGTTAGATGTGCAGATGACATCTGCTTTGCTCCCCTTTCTAAAAGTGAACGAGATAATTTTATAGCAATAGGTAAGGCACCAATCAGGTCAGACTTCAAGGGATAAAAATTGGACTGTCCTCCTGAATTCAACTCTACACACATTATCCTCTGCAGAGATTGATTCAAAGCAGATGTGGCCATCTGCTTGGTAGGGCAAAGAAGATGCTATCTTTGTCTCCAAGGAGTTACATACTTGAAGTCAATGATTTGTTTTCTCTTGTCTTCTATGGATTTCTTTTTTTCATCACGATTGATCTTAGCAATATACTAGCTGGGCGAGACCAGGAGCAAGTGGCTGTGGCCCATCCTTGCAGTGGATGCTACCGGATGCCTTTCAGATCTGGTTTTAATTACGTATTCAAACTGTTATGATATCCACAGTATAGAAATATGAATGGGATAATCCTATCAAGGAAAATGTTACTTGCTGAATTTTCAAATAAAATAGGCTCACGTTTGACTTCCAAAGGACATACAATCTAAAATAGTAAAAAGGAAATCCAAGAAGTTGCTAATCCATTAAAGAGATGAAATTGACTAGAAGATAAAGCCTGGTTTTCATCCAAGATGAGCACTCACTCATGGCAGTTTTGAGGTGAAAATCTGGGCAATTATCTAAAATCTCAGCCATGAGCTAATTCTGTGGCTTCTAGAAGAAGGAACTGAAATTGAGCTGCAGAGCATGCAGCTGTCCAGTCCTCCAGGGGTTCTGTTTTTATGCCAAAGTCATTCTCAGTTTTTGTTTAAAGGAGTTGAAAAGCAGACCATTTGATGGGAGTGGAAAAATCGATTGTACCAAAAGTGATACTGAAACCTATTATTCAAATTTAAGGCATCCTGTTATTCTATTGACAAGTTCATTTGAAAATCCAACGTTTCATGATGTACGTATGAATAAAGCCAAATGGAAGCTATTTTGAGAGGTGTAAAATAACGTTGCCATGATATCCTCCAGGAACAGATGCCTCAGATTATGAAACCTTTTGCAAATGTAAAGCTTTTGACTCCCTAGGGCTGATGATCTTCTCAGAGTCAGGGAAGTGTTGGCTTATTTTTACTAAGCTGGACTCATTCATTTTTTTAAACATTCCATTTCATCCTTGCTAAATGTATCATGTTAGGAAATCCCTATTTCTGAGTATGGCAATAACCCAACCCCTCTTGGGGCTCTGACTCATATTTGAAGCAAGAGTAAAAGTAAGGAGGGAAAGATGGGGAAGAGAAGCCGAAATTCTGTGAGCACACACACCCAGGTTATACTGTAGAAGACAGTGACTATTGGTTTAGAAAAGGCTGTTATTGTTAATTCTCAGCTTTCCCAGTCGTACCTACAGATATCAGCAAGACCTGAACCCAGGTCCCTTGAGAAGGAGAGTGAAGATTGCTTTAACACCATCACTCACAACTCTTGGGCTAAAATTCTGAAGGGGACATTTCCTGGAAGGGAGTCCAATTTTCAACCTTCTATGTTAAAGGCAAAAGCTAAGGTGCCACATACTTCCCAAATCCTTTCATTCAGTAATAACCAATTCCACAAACCATAGAGAAGGAATGTCTTTTCTGCTAAGCTGATTGGAAGATGGGCGAGGCTTCAGGAACACTAAGGAGCATCTGCAAGCTAAGACAGGGAAAGTCTTATCCCCTGGGTTTGGATTACTTCTTGGAAAATCTCTGTTAAAACTATCCAGAGGCTTTAAGGCTAGATTTCCAGTCTACTTGAATTTTGTTGAAAAGTGAAAGTTTCTTGTTTGTTGTTGTTAACTTGTATCTGAAACTTGGTTATAATTCCTTATTTAATTCCCTATTTAAGATTTTTCTCATCTAAAGGGAAAAATTACATTGCAGAAGACAGGTCTCTTAGAAATCCAAGCAAAATCACTAATCTCCTTGGGAGTATTATCAAACAGACTTCCTCTGTGTAGGAGTCATCCTGTTCAGTAAAATATCCTGTAAATCCCACTGGCCTATTTATAACTTAAAAAATACAACACCCACACTGGGTTTTAGTAGTTATGGTGGTATTGCTTTCTTATGATGTATAAGAAAAATCATCAGGGTCAGAAATAAATATATTTTACATTAGAAGTTTATTGACGAAACAATGATGTAGTTGGGGGTATTGATAGTAAATAGAAGAAATTAAGAAGCAGATTTCCCTGGAGAACCCTTGAGATTGGTGTTATGTAAAGCTATTATTTGTAAACCTTTACTCAATCACTCAGTCTCAATCATCATCTTCTCCTAATGACCTGTGTGAGCCCATATCAGACTCTGTTGATGTATCTCTTCCTCTGTTTTCTTCTAAGATCAACCCTATGTGCTCACTGGAGGATCTCCCTTGAATCTCGTGATTTATGATTGAAAAGCTCATAATTTAATTGGATATATTCTGGGATGGCTTTGGGCCTAGACAGTGGAGACAATTGCCTCTGCGATTAGATGTTAAGGAGGAATGGGGGTTGGGGAAGAACTTCTGTGGCAGAATATCTGAAGATCTAAAATCCCAACAATTAGAAATTCATTGTCCTGGGTTAAAGACTGTCTTTTGAATGCATTAACTTCCCCAGGAAAGCATAGCTCTCCTCCCTATAATCATCCATTGATATTGTAGTTTGAAGTCAATTGGTGTCAGCCATTCAGGGTGGCTCACACAAGGATGGCAAAGATCTAGAAGAACACCACCCCTGCTTACTCCAGCTCCTTCGCTGCTGACTACTCATATTGTCTGGAGCAGAGGTGGCCTCACAGAATCCTTCTCAACCTGGTATTCCAGGCAAACACTTACTTTGGGTCGGAGCTGACATTTGTATTGGAACTCCTTTGTAAACCAGACAAACACAGATGAAAAAGGGGTAAGAACTTTGCTTAAGGGCAGTGCTAACTAGGAACTGTATGAGGCAAGAGACGGTACCTCAGTGATGGAGAGGGGACAAGAATCCAAAGGAGTTGGGAAAAAGGGGAGTGGGGAAACTTCCAGAGAAATGATTCCACCTTTATTAATTCTGCCTAAATTTTGTCATACAGTTATACACATCCAGTGCCAATCTTGCAATTGTTGAGAATGAAAAAAGAAGCCCCAAAGAAGTAAACTTTGATTCTTTAAAAAATATTTGCTTACAGAATAGTTTCAAGGAAAATGGCTTCTCCAATGTCTTATGGCCCAACATCCATCTTCTCACAATCTACTCTTTCTTCCTCGGCTCCCCATTCCTTGCCCTAGCATCCTCTCTGGAGCTGCTATATTCCAACAGAACTTTGAAAGCTTGCCTCTCAAACTCTGAAATGCAGTCAATACTTTGAACTTCCAAGACTACAAAGATTAAGACACAATCTCTGTTTTGAAGGGACCTGTGAAATGGTTGGAAAGAAAATATGGACACATGTAATAGGAAATGACAATGTAATCAAGGAGAAGGGGAAGTGGTGACATGGGCAATAGGTGCTGTTCATGGCAGAGAGCAGGAAATCCAGGTGAACTAGCGTCATCAGGTAAAGCATTCAGGAAAATGGTTGATGGTCCATTCCCCATGAAACGGATTCTGAACAGAGATCAGCGCGCAAGAAGGGTATGGGTAACCAACAGCGTGGGAGACTGAAGAGGGATGAGTTGAACTGTGATGTATTTGCACAGAGGCCTTGCTTTAGGTACTTGGGAGCTGGGATGACTCTTCTAAGTTGTCCTGAATTGGGACAAGGAGACCAGACCTTTGTACTTCCCACCATAAACCAGCCATTGGATGAGAGCTTCCTCTGGGTGTCATGACCTTCGGTGAGAGGGACTCAACTGAGAGCCAATCAGTTGCCAAGAGCCCCAACAGCAGGAGAGGTGGGTGCCTGAAAGAAGGCTCAGCATGGTGTAACATAGCATTCTCTGCAGGTGTGGAGTAAGCTGGATTCTGATGTAATGGGTTGGATTTTCATGGTTAGAGGAAAGGAAAAGGGACCATGATTTCTGGAGGAGGAGCAAGATTTTTTTTTAAGTTGGCAGAACATTGTAGCTCTCATGAAGATATAAACATAGGCAATCAGGCAGGACGGGAAATTAGAAGGGAGGAAAGGGACTTCTTGCTGAGTATGTTGAATGCTAATCATGCTTGTACTTTTCATTTTCTGACCAAAAGATATTACCAGCATATAATATGATATATATTTGCATATATATTTGTATATGCAGATAATTTTTTTCTAACTGATGCAAATGTGAAGGTGGAGGGCATGGGGACCACTTGTAATATGAGCAAATTTTAAATTTGATTTCGGATCGTTTGTCACATTTGCTCTCAAGTCTGTTTTCGTTTCCTAACTGCTCATAGGCATTCTGAAATTGTGTTATTCTTTGCTTTCTAAAGTTTGACTAATACGAGATGATGAATCACCAGTCTGCAGATCTGGTGCAACCCTTCTGCAGAGTGACCTTCAGGGGTTGAAAGCCAAGAGTGTGCTCTCCGTCTCCTCCTGAGTGCGTCCCGCACAAAGCTGCGTGTTGTTATGAGGGATGTGTGCTGATGGTCTATTTAGACTGAGTGGGAACACAGAATAGGGACATGCTATGCAATTTTTGGATAATGGGCAGTCATTTATAAGGCAATTATTACCCAAAGGGAAGGGACACAATTATTTCTCACAATTTGTGCACTTTGCATTTTGAAATGAGAAGATGAAGAAAGAGGTATCAAGTGAATGGGATGAGTAGACAGAGCCAGGGCTGACATTCCAAGTACCATGTCCATTTATTCTTTATCGAATACCTTCCAAGATAAATAATAGGGAAATAACGTCACTTGTCTTATTTTCAGTCTTTCTATCTGCAGACCTGGGAGATTTGCTACGATTTTTTACTGTGTGTGTTTTGGGAGACATTAATTTCCAACAAAATGCTGCCTATTGTTTAGAGAAAGGTAATGTAAAGATTAAAAAGAATATAAGATAAGAATGCAGCATTTTCGCAATTCAAATCAGGGCACTGCTTAACAAGGTGCACTGTCTTCTGCAAAGTAACTTTTTAGGGGTAGTTAATTAGTGGGTGACCCAGTGATGATTTTACCCCTTAGTGTGTCCAAAATCCTGTGAGACGAGGTGCTGGATTTCACTCCTAGGGGTCTCTGCTTCAGGAGGCAAAATGGAGCTCAGAAATAAGCATGCTAACCTGTGTGCTGCTTCTGAAGCAGGTGGTCTGCTGTCCACACCTAATGACAATTAGATAGACATGCCTACAGGACATTTAAATAAAAGATGCTGACCTGGCATAAGTATTTAGGGCCAGGTGGGGACTGTGGCAAGCTGGAAAGCACATGTTATGGGATCAACAGCATCTCAGTTTTAATGAATTGTCACCATGTGGGAATGAGAGTCCAGTGTTTCTTGGTAGACTGATCTTTTGACAGGTATCAGGAAGATGGAATTTTATAAAAAGTTCCCCAATATTTAATTGTGATATCTAATTAAAACAATTTAAGGACACTGTGTGTGACAGACAAAACATGAGTGAATAGGATTCAGTCTCTGGGTAGCCAGTTTGCAGCATCGGCTCTAAAGAAGGAAAGAAATAAAAAGCGCTAGGATTGTATAGGGTGAGTTTCAATGCTGTTCTCTAGAGCAGTGTGTTTAAACTTCTTGTTCTACAAACCATTTCAGGGGCAAAACACAGTACTGCTATTTGCGACAAAAAATAGAATATTTGGCATTTAACATGGGATATATATATATATATATATATATATATATATATATATATATGTATTTGATTACTTCCAAACCTCCATCTTTGGAGGTTATTTTTTTGAGGGGGGAGTTAGGGTGATGGGCAGGCTCTGGGAATCCAACCCAGGTTTCCAGTTCCACAGGCGAGAATTCTTGCCACTGAGTCACCATTGTACTGCCCTCTTTGGAGGTTTTATGGTCAGATTTGAATAGGCGACCCCTTGCTTTCAGTAACCTTGGGGCAGGGGTTGGGGGGGTGACTGCGATGGGATGGGATGAGATGGTGATTGGGGTGGGTTGAGGACCTGAGCCTAAGGTGAGAGACAATGATCAGAGGCAGAGTTTTCCTGGGTTCCTGGGACAGTTGTACTGCCTAAGACAGCTTAACTAATCCAGGTGGGGAAATGAAGAGAGAAGGGACACAGTGGTGACCCAGACAGAAGGGATCCAAGAGGCCTGGACCCCGAGGCAGGGTCAAGCCAGAAGGAAGCTGGGCATGGTGTCTTGGCAAGAGTTCAGCCGATCGAAGGGATTAAAAAAAAAGTTAATGGGCTCTGTTGGGTGAAAGACTAGTTAAATGAGTCTTGAGGGATCAAAGTTCTCATCCAAAATATCCTTTTATCACTTATTTGTACACAACATTTAAATAGGTGTTCCAAACCCTAAGTCCTTCCTCGCGCTGATGTCCAGATACCAGCTGGTGGGTGTGCATAGTGGAAAGATGAACTCAGCTAAAAGTTTCCTTGAGTGGGGAGTCTTTGGAATGGAGGCTGAGTGTGAATCTGCACCTGGAGGTTGGCCCAGCTCCTCTACACTGGGTAGAGGATTGGCTGCATTCAGTAGACATCCAATGAGCCACTTTCAGCAGGAACTCACTCTACTTTTCAAGAGAAAACCAAATGCAAAGTAACTGTATTTTTTATTTCTGTCAACAACAACAAAATACTTCTGTAATTTCATGTCCCATTGCTTTTAAGAGCACATATATTACAAATAAAGGAACTCCACAAACTTTAAAGATTAGTATTTATCAACACTTTTGTACACATACACAAATATTTTAATATAATTGTATCTGAAATGTTATTCATATAATTTTAGTACCATCACAGCTATGAACTAAAAATGTCCTTTTAAACTTGGTAAAAATCATGTATTTTACAGTCTTCTATTTACATCTGAAATATGCTTCAACATTACAAAAACATTCACCTTGAACCTTTAAAATATGTGTTCTAGGACTTGATATTGGACATATTACAATTGGCAACAAACTAAGGGTTTGCTTTTGAGCTACACATTCATTGGAATTTCATGGCAAATATTCAACTTGGCTTGATCAACACCGCTCATAGAAAAATATCATAGGAAATGTGCAAATCCAGAGGCAGGCAAAATTCTCAAGCTAGCGAGGTAAAAAAAAATATTAACACCATAAAAATTTCAAATAAATTAAATCTATCTTTCTTTTCCCCGAGATTAGCTGCAAATTCAGAAAGTTCACGTAAGGGTCTGCCTGGCGCTGCAGGCTGTTCCTCCGTCAGAATTCGGCGCTAGTTGACACGGACACCCCTGGCAGGCCTGGGGTCGCTTTGCTAATGACTCGTGTGCAGGTTTGCCCCACTCCGCGCTTTGATGGGTCGTCCCTGCACATAATCTTAAGACAGGACGAAATGGAACAAAACAAAACAAAATGAGAATAGAGAGGTTACTGTTAATGTCCCCACTCACAAAACTAAAACCCCAACTGGTGATTTTTACCCTCCCACTGGGAATTTGCAAATCCTGAAACTACACTTATCAAAGTGGGTCTGAAGGATTGTTTTCTTCCCAAGCCCATGGGCTAAACCATATTTCAAAAGATTTAAGATAGCTTCATCATGTTTCCCAATGATCAGATGTAAAATCATACATGTTTGAGTGAACCTTATGAATGCATCTGCGTAATTCTACGTAATTTTATCGTATTTTAAGAATTTATAGTTTACGTTGTCAAATATACCAAAAAAAATAAACCCTCATTTTTAAAAACAAGTATAGAAATAGAAGCAATCATATTCTGGCCTGAATTTTCTTTGGAAAATAATGTTAATATGCCTAAATGCCTTCTTATCAGATCTGTTTATAAAATAATATGCAAAGGTAATAAGAACATGAACTACCTTTAAACAGTATCTTTGTACAGAATAATTTTTTAATTTTTAGTTTTTAATTGATATATAGTATATATTCACATCTCATGCAATCATCTGAAGTGTACAATCAGTGGTTCACAGTATCATCATATAGCTGTGCATTGATCATCACAATTGACTTTTTTTCTTTTTTGTGAAAAATAACATATATACAAAAAAGCAATAAATTTGAAAATGCATCGTGACAATTACTTGTAGAATAGATTTCAGAGTTTGGCATGGGTACGTGTCCACAATTTTAGGTTTTTAGTTCTAGCTGCTCTAAGATACTGGAGAAGTATCAATATAATGATTCAGCAATCTACTCATTTGTGAAACTCCACCATCACCTTTGATTTTTCTCCCACTCTTTAGGGGTATTTGGCTATGCCTGTTCTAACTTTTTCATGTCGGAAGGGACTGTCGATAATACGGGATAGGGAGATGGAACTAGATGACGTTTTGGAGAGGCTGGGCCCTCTAGGTTTCATAACTTATCTGGTCCAGGGAGCCACCCGGAGGTTGTAGGTTTCTGGAAAGTTACAGTAGTGCATGGAACCTTTGTAGAATCTTATATAACGCCCTAGGTGTTCTTTAGGATTGGCAGGAATGGTTTGGTTGGGGCTTGGCAAGCTATGATAGGTAGCAATGTCTAACTAAAGCATGCATAAGAGTGACCTCCAGAGTGGGCTCTAACTGTTTTGAACTCTCTCAGCCACTGATACCTTATTTGTTACACTTCTTTTCTACCTTTTGGTCAGGATGGCATTGCTGGTCCCCATGGTGCCAAGCCCAGGCTCATTGTACAGAAGAAATTTTATGGATATTTAAAATGTCAAGTTTTGATTACTGTTCCACCAACTTCACATATTACCACACTGTGCTGTGACCTGCACCCAAGCTTCCTTTTTTTTTTTTGGTATGGGCAGGCACCGGGAACCGAACCCAGGTCTCCAGCATGGCAGGCGAGAATTCTGCCTGCTGAACCACCAGGGTCCGCCCTGCACCCAAGCATCTTACACTACTTATAAAATTCTCATTATCAATACATAAGCCCCTGCATAATTAAGTTGGGTAATAAGGTGCCCAAAGAGCATTTGAAACTATAAGATGTTATGCCTTTGGCCTTCACAGGCTGCCAGCTTAGCACCAGAGCAGAGCAGGTTTGTTCTTTCTCTGAAAGATATTTGATCCTGATGACCACATCTGATTTACTATGCTGTCACCCTCACTAAATGTTGAAACAGACTCCAAATAACCATCTCATATTTGTACTTTGCCCAAATGTTTATGCATTACTTTGATCTCAATCAAAGGAGGCTTTTATGTTTTTATTATTATTACTGGCTATTTATAAAACACCGTGGCATCCTGGATGCCTATAAAAGTAATTCTTGTCTGTCTGTCACTTTGATAACTCAAACTGCTTCATCCCAACAGCTTCATTTAATACCCTTGCATCTATTTTATCCTATTCCATCTCTTTCCTTATCCTGAAGTTTCTCTCATTAAAGAAATGGTTTTAGAATATTTTTTCAGCTAAGACTTTCTTAGATGTTCCTGGAATGAATTGCATAATTAATTCTATGTTTCTATTTCTAGTTTTAAAAGTTTAATGTTAGAACATATCTCTACACTGTAATTATCTATGCACCTGTTTCCAGAGCATTTGCATGATTATATAGGTGTGTGATGTTATTCATGCGTTACAGGATTTATGCTAAAACTTTACTACCTTTCCTTCCACTGGAGTTCTTATACATTTATGATAGAGTCAAGATAAATCCAAATAAATCCAGATGCCTTTCCATTAAAAAAAAAGAGAAAACAAGCAAGCAAAAATGTTTGTTCTAAATCTGACCTGAGACAAACAGCCAACTTGTCAATACTCTGAACTTTCTAGACCCATGTCCTTTGCCAGTTCCACCTAACTTCGGGAAACTTCACTACAACCAACTCAAAACACTTAACAAAGATGGTCTTGAAAATAGCTTGTTCTGCTGTATGTAATTTATAGTTTTGCTCTTCATAATTTGTGATAGTAAGTTATAATTATCAATTAAGTAGTTACTTCTCTAGAATTTCCTTTACAGAATTAGAAGTCAATATTTTGCTCTCATTTTAATCCAAGGTAGAGCTATGGAAAGGCCATACAATTGAAAAAAAAAAAAACAGTTTTAAGGAAACCTTCTTTAGAAGACATGCATGCTGTGGTCACTGTCCTATATATAAAAACCTATGTGACAAATACTCATTGATGCTCAGGACAAGAAGAAAGTTTATCTTTCGTGCACACAGGTATACTAAGCTCTCGCAAACAAGAATGGTGTCATCCATCAGTTTCTTTCCTTTGCTTCAGATTCCAAGAAGCACTGAGACAAACTTTGCTTCTATCTTAGCAAAGGTTTTTGAGATAAAAAATATTTTTCTTTCCCCTTGATCACCTGTTTCTTGTCTTTGATTTTTTGTCTTAGCACTTCAAGGTGTAGTGCATCTTTTGGTTTCTTCTTTACAAAGAAACTCAGATACACTTTAGAAATTGATGGAGCACGGATTTTGTTTTAAAGGCTAAATTTTTAACCTGAATTTCATCTGTAGGTTCTTTTTCATACGGACCTACCTTGGAATGGAAAGAGACTTCTAGTTAAATGAAAATTTAGAGAACAGTAGCCATTATGGTGGCCTCTGGAAAAAATGAATGGCCAGGAAGGGGCAGGTAAAAACAGAAGGGTCACAAAGGACAGAGTAGACATAAGGAAAGCAAAACATACCACTTTTGCTTACAGTACTGAGGGAAATACTAGACACAGAGGGGCAGAAGCTGGATAAACACGGACCGCGACAGAGCTGCCAGGAGGAAAAAAAAAAGAGAGAGAGAGAAAAGCATTTGTGCAGGAAATTTCAAGGCCAGACACAATTTACAGTTGGAGACAAGCATTTCTCTACTGCCTTCCCTAACTTTCAGATCCATTGTTTGTTCTTTTTGCCTCACTCCCAGCTAGATGATTTCCCTACAGTGTTGGGCTTTTCTTCCTAAGTGTTTAACTCCCATTACTCATCAAAAACGCAATTCAAGACTTCCTTCATTAGGAATCCTACCCAGGGAGAATAATCCTCTCAAATATAAGCCAATCACAACCATTTTTTTTTTAAAGCCACTATGGAGGTTAGTTACTCTGGGGTGGGAGGAGATGGAACAAAAATAGAAAAAAGCAACACATCTGAGGAAATGCAACTAGAATAAAAGATCCATACAACACATTTTATGTTTTGTGAATAGTGTTATTAGCACTAGCTGGTTTGGGACAGGAAGGAGAACTTCCTTTATTTAATGAGTGGTTAACATGCATAAGGCAGTGTTAGGAGATCAGTTCAACCTCTCCTCCTTCAGTCATTTTGTCAAAAACACATCTAACTCCTGCAGAGGCCCACGGGGGATGACATGTCCAGGTAGAGTGCCAGGGCTGACGGACACTGGGAAGTAGGACAAAGCAGCAGCACTTAGTCATGACCACTTGATTCTCAGCATCCCAGAAAGCACTGCAATGCCAGAATGCCCGCATTTTGTGCATAGCTCTGCACAACACTCTGGATACATGCTAGAAATCACAGCTGACTTGGTTGTGGGGTGGGGGAACTGAGTTTACCCCAGGTCTGCACATCTTCAGGTGGCCTCTGTAGAGGCAGTTTTGAAGGTCAAAGGCCATGACCCCATCCTGTTGTTCTTCCTGAACTGTGGAACCCACTGATGGACGTGTGCATTCAGCACCCCAGCCTAGGGTGTGAAGTCCTCGAGCACAACTGGTGGGAGTGGCAGCAAACCCCTAGCAGGAATGTCACCCAGCATTCTCAGGCTCTAGCAGGACCCATCTGTTCTAGAAAACCAACAGCTCCCAGAGCGCGAATAAACATCTTTGTTTATTCTGCAGAAAGCATTTGTATTCTCATCCAACTTTTCTTACACAGTTTTATCCCCCAGTCTGATCTCTGCTTGGCGGGGTTGTGCCTGGGGAAGAGAACAATTGGGCTCTATGGTGTCCACTGAAGGGACAGTGATTTCAGAAACAAGAAGAGACTCGCTCGGGTGCTTCTGGCATTGGGGGCAGAACAGACACCTTGTATCTACTGACGGCTCCTGCCGCCCCAAGGAGAGCCTCACCTGCTCGTTCATGATGGTGGATAGTTCGCCGAGCATGTCCTTGTAATGGGATCTCAGCTCTTCCTGGTACTCCAGCTGATCCTCCTTGATGAGGCGCTCGTTCACGTCGAGGGCCTGGCCACACGCCTCTGCAAACTGCCTTTAAGACCAGAACAGGCAAGTTAAAAACAGGCCATCGAAAGGGGCACCTCCAAGTTGGACAGCGGATGCACTCTACTACCCTGAACAAGTTGGCCAGGCCCCTGCCTGGGGACTCGTGACTCCCTGTCGAAACGAACTCAGGGAAGAACATTGCAACAGAGAAAAGCTTACCTGAAGATTTCCTTCAAGAGCTTTACTTGGTTGTCAGGGTATTTCTTTGCATTGGTTTCTTCAAGAAAAGCTCGTGCATAGGCCATCGGCCCGGCGTTAACCTACCAGGGAGAAGAGGGCACGATGAGCATGACGTGTTTCTTCCATGGAGCCTTCTCTGGCCTCCAAAGCGGGATAAAGTAGCAACGGCTTGCACCAAACTTACAGCATCCCACTCGTCTCCCATCACCCTATAGTCTACTTGTTTGTTTGTCTCTCTTAGCTGCTGTCCCCCAGTTGGTTGATAAGGCACTAAAGGGGGCATCTGAGCTATGTACTTCACTGCTGCCTTTCCTAAATCTCAGCCACTTGTCCACTGTATCATGTTTTTGCCATAAACGCATACTGCTTGTGCTGTTATTTTCTTAATGTCCTGGAAAAATAGACTTATTTTTATTTACTTAAATACATTTCTCTAAATTCAGTATGTGTGAAAGCAAACGTTTGACATGCTAGTTGTTTTCTTTTTCTATTGCCATTAAAATAAACACATAACTATAAACCAAAGACACGTAGCAGTGGCATGTGCACCAGCCTAGGAATCACTGTTTTACTGATTCCCCCTCAGAGGTGTGGCTTGGATTCCCACCCGGAAGGCATTTATACGATTTGCCGAATGACTGCGCAATGCCCAGTTCGCTTTATGCTCACACACGCACGTCGGCTCACACTGGTAGGGAGTCCATTTCACCCATTTAATGTGGCTGGGGGGCTTGGAAGAAAAAAAGTAAAACAGGAAGAATTCAATAGTGTATTTCAGTAGTCTTCTGATCCCTGTGGCCACTGGATACTGCCAGTGTGGCAGATGCAGCAAATGCACAGGTTGTTTTCTTTGTTCTCCAGACACACTGTCTTCTCAGCTCTGTGCTCCGGAAAGCTGTCCTTTATGGATTATCACAACTTCTTCTTGGCCTTCTGGCATTGGTTGGGATCACCCAATGGAGGACACAAACAAGGGGCAGGCAAGAGGAAGTGTGAGGTCAGTATTAGGGTCAGTTACTGACCTTTCCTTTCGCGTCAGGCTCCAATGCAGCTTGGCATGGCATGGCGAAATCTTAATGCTTTGCTCATCAATCATGTAATGTTTACATCCGTTTTGATTTTTTAAAAATCGCATTAAAATATTCTTTATTTTGATGACTGACTATCTTGGTTTTCCCTTAAATTCTGTGCCCAAGGTGAGTGCCTCACTCGCCTCACCCTAGTTCCCAGCCCAGGTTGGGGTGCTGGCCCCAGTCTTCCTGCCTGCATCCTTCTAGCAAGGCCACACCTGTCAGTTACCACGTGGCTCTCTCAGCTCTCCTCTCTGGCTTCCAACTGTCCCATCCCTCGCCTCGCAAATCATGTCTAGGGTTGGTGGCAATAGCTGCTCGGCGTTGCTAACCTCAGCGCTAGCCCGTTAATTTTCCTAAACACTGCTCCAGTTTTTGCAAATAGCATATTTATTCTATCCTCCTCCATCATCCATTGTGAGGGTGCCATCTGCTTCCTGTCAGCCCCTGACAGATAGAGAGTTCACATTTTATGACCTTGTAAATATTTTTATGGATTTGTTTTGACCGATTTTATAAGGTTCTTAGTGACAAGGTATATATAAAAGTGCCACATTTATTCATTCATTAGGAATACAGGGCATAATTTATCCAGAGAAGATGGGACAGGAGGGTTGAAAAAGAGGAAATTTTATTCCAGCTAAACTTAAGGCATATCACAGATGTTGGACACCAGCCACATGCATTTGCAACAAAACAGATTTTTTAAAGACCCAGCTAAAGATGTGGTTGGCATCACAAACAGAAATGCTTCCTATACCCTCTGGATAAAAGAAACTCCAAGGGCGCTGAATGCCTGGTGTTATCGACCATTTGGGCGCTGAATGCCTGGTGTTATCGACCGTTTGCATCTCATGTCTGGGCAGGGCTCACCTTCACGCTAACGCTGCCCTGGAGCTTGAGTTGCAGTCTGATCATGTCTACATCTTCCATCGTGCAAAGCTGGTTAAGCTCAGACACCTTCTTGGACATCTCATCAATCGCCACTTCAATAGGATTCAGTTCTGTGCTTGATTGGCTTATGACCTGAATTCTTTTCTTCACGTAGGGGAACAAGTGGCTCGCTGCACAAAAGCAACAGAAGAGAATTTAATGGTTGATGGTTAGTGAAGAGTCAAGGACCCTCCCTATTGTGTGGAGGCTTCTGTGCCTTTTTATTGCATGTAGCATGCTCAATCCTATATGCCGTGTGTATACTGAGTTATCTTCCTCCCTATGTGCTGTGCTTTGCTACACCTCCTAGCTTTTGCCCCAGCTTCTTTGTCCTGGCATGTTCTTCCACCTTCACAGGCTAACAGGGAGTCATTCTCAGGGACAACACCGAAAAGAGTAAAACTTTCATGCAAACACCTAATTCAAATAAAACCTACCCTTAGCCACAATAAAAATACTTAAATATATACTTAATAATATGTATTATAGAATGATACTTTAGTTTTAGCTTCTCGTTGTTACAAGTGTTCTGGTTAAGTTTCCTGAAGGTGAGGGCTCCTCATAGCTTGGATGTCACTGCTCATCTTGGATGTCTACTGAATCATTCAGCACTGCTCATCTCTCAAAGGCAGCTCGCATACCTTCCCTCCAAAGTGCCTTTGCTCCCTCCCTGCTCCTCAGTGGGCCCTGAGATCCCCTGCCCTACCCTGCCCATTTTATTTCTCCTGGTATGTTCACTTGAAACTTTGGCTTTAGTTGGCTCTCCTACCAGACTGTAAGCACCTGGAGGGCCAGAAACACGAGTTATTTATTTGAATTGCCAGCATCCAGATCAATGCCTGACACCTGGTTGGCCCTCATTAGACGCTGGATGAAATGGTGAAAGGATGACTCGCTGACAGACCAGATCTACACAGCCCCGGAAGAATCCCAGAGAAGTTCAGAATCTTGCCCGAAAGCACGGGATTCTGTGAGCTGCTAACCCCAAGGCAGTTACCCTAAAGGGACTGAGGGTCGATTCAGGGACAGAGAGGAGAAGAGGGGAAAGACTGGAGAGCTTTCCTAAGACCCAGACACTTCAGCCCTTCTGACGGCCAGCTCTAAAGGCTAGAGGTGAGTAAGCTACGTCTGGTCGTAGTCCCCCTCCGGGAACTTGTCAGGGGTCTCTCTTTTAGTCTAGAATAAAGGGGGCGGGGGCGGAATCTGCTCTTTCTGGCAAACATTTCCAGGCTAGCACACTTTGGGTCCTTGGCTGAAAGACTGAGATAAGCCTTGATATCCACTAACCCCGGCCTAGCCAAGGGCCCCGGAGGCCGGCACCTACTTGTCAGGACGGTCCGCCGCTTGCACTGCTCCTCCACGCCGCCGTGCTTCTTGCCCGACAGCGTGAAGGGCGTCTCAAAGACGAAGCGGTTGATGTTGTGATGCATTTCAAAATCCGTCTTCCGGTCCTCCGCCTCCTTCTCCTCAAAGAACGGCGTGACATAGGTCACCTGGATGTAGGCGAACTTGGGGTCCAAATCCTTGGGGTTGACCTGTGTTAACAAGTTATGGGCAGAGTGGGGAGCCGTTAGGTGCTCCTGAAACAAGGGCAGGAGGGTCTGCCTTTCCTCAGGTGGCCTCCGGAGCCAGCTGTCCCTCTCTGCTCAGAGAAAAATGGCCAATAGTATAATTTCTATAAAAAGCTAGGAAGGGTTCCAGAATGAATAGCTGGCTAGCCTGTGGTCAAGAAGGCAGATCCTGCAAAGGAAGGATTGGAACCAGCTCTCCAAGGAGCTGGAACTCCTTGCAATATAAGCTCCCTGCTATGGAATGTCACTGAATTTTTGTTTTCTCTTTTGTAATGCATGTCCCGTCAACTTGCCCCTACAACTGTCCCATGGCTTGTAATGTGCAGAGAGAGGTTCTTAGTCTATTCAGTATATTGACTGATTAGCTGCTGACATATTTTTTATTTTCAAATTCCTTCTCTCATCTGCACCAGATTGTTCTATATAATTCCTTTACCAATTTTGCTTTGGTGATTAGCTTGGCAAACGGCAAGGAAGACAGGCTGGGAAACCCAAGAAAAAGCCAGGGCATTTGATGTGCTTCCCCCCTCCAAATTTTTGGTATCTTTTAAAATGATATTTTGATGAACTTTCATTCTCTCTCTCCATCAATTTATTCATCTACTGCCTATCAAGTCTAAAGATGTGAGGGCATATGAGAACTTATTTGTCATGCATTTAAGTTCATTTAAGGAAGGTCTAACGGTTATATTTTAAAGATGAAACAGTAAACAAACAAACCATAGAGGTTCAGAGTGGTGGAATGAAGACTCCAGGTCTTCTGCTTACAAAGTTGGCATTTTTCTCAACCACCAGGAATCCTTTATGTACTTTCTACTTAGGAATGCCACTACCGCAGTGGTTTTAGCTCTGTTCCCCTAGAGGTAAAAATGTGTTTGTACCATTTAAGCTAAGGAGGAGAAAGATGAACATATTTTCAACTTCTGCCCAAACCCGGTGATCTCATGATCATGTCCTTCTAACCACCAGCTTTGTTAACATGGGCAGGGCCAAAACGTGGCCCAATAGAGCCCTATATAACTGGGAGCCAACCAGCTTTTCTTGTGCCATCTCCCATCACCTGTTCCATCTAACATGTACTCTAAAGACCTGCCATTCTCTAACTATACTTCCCCATTTCATTCCTCGCTGTCATCGCATATGATGGTACTTCTCAGAATGCCCTTTGCTTCTAGCAAATACCTCCTCATCCCTCAATCCCCAGCTCAAACATCACGTCCTCTGTGAAGTGTTGCCCAACCAAGAAGCATCTGTTCAGGGAGGGCCCTCCCCTGAGCTTCCCCAGTACTACCTGGACCCCATCTCTCTGGTGGTACTTCATTGCACTCTAATAGGAGTTTAACATGTCCTTTTACTCTTACCCCATGTGAACTGTGAGCTCTGGAAGAAAGAGACCCCATTCATCATCTGTGTACCCCCAGCTCCTAGCTCTGTGCCTGCCATGCAGTAGGTGCTTAATAAAGATTAGTTAAGTGAATGAAAGAACAGTAAAATATTAAGTAATTGAATCAGAGGATGTAAGGGTCAGCTTTCTGAAGACAGGAAGACGTTTTTAGGCTGTTCACAGGCTAATACGACATAATTGGCCGTCTGCTACCATCGTAGAGGACGGGTATGGCTTTAAATTCCAAGACCTCTGTAGTGCATTCAGTTGTGTACCCCAGTTTGGACATGTTCTTGGTCTTGGGCTGCATTCTGGCTGGTACGGACTCATTGTAAATAAGAACTCCTTAAGATGTGACTTCAGTTAAGGTGTCTGAATAAGGCTGGGCTTCAATCTGGATTACTGGAACCCTTTATAAGCAGAGTGGCAGTCAATCAGAGAGAAGCCCAGGGAAGCCACCAGAAGCTGGAAGTCAAGGGAACCCAGAAGAGAAAGAGGAGATGCCTCGTGCAAAGCCTAGGGCCAAGAGTTGCTGGCCACCAGCCCCAGAATGCCAGTCTTCTGGGAGAAAGCATCACTTCGCTAATGACTCAATTTTGGATTTCTCCCAGCTTCACGATGATGGTGAGCCAATAAATTCCCACTGTCTAAGCCTATTGTATGGTATTTATCTTGGCAGCTAGGAAACTAAAAATACCTTTGTGACACTGAGTAAATACTTTCAACTTGCATTTTCCTCCAATTACATTACCTTGCCCAATCACTTTAAAGCTATGATTGCTATTCAAAAGCCAATAACCTTAGAGAGAAGTAGAGAATTTAGTAAGTTCTTCCTGAGAATTGCCTAAAATTTACTCAAATAAACACTTACTGTGTTTTTGACAAAAAGGAAAACTACCAACTAACCAATCAATAAACAAACAAGTACAAACAGGCTAATAGGTAGTTTGCATAGTCAGGTAGAAAATTAAATTTTAATAATTATAGTTTAAAAATTAAATAAAATTAGTCAATTCTAAATGCTTGCATGAATAGTGATATCCTTTTACCTTGTTGGAATCCTGGATTATCTTCACATTTTCTACTCCAAATTTATCTGCATAGAGTTTGAGCAGTCTTTGGGAAATCTCGGAGAGCCCTGTCAGCTTAGGCTCTTTATAAATATACTCTTTGCCTTCTTCTTCTTCAAAAAATCCCTATGAAAGACAAGTAATACACCGCCAATTTTATTAGAGAACTCCAATTACAAATCACAAGCAAAACGAAAAGTCATTTACTTAACAAAATAGCCACAATTTTTTGGTCGTCATCCAAGCCACTGAGAAGGACTCTATAAAATCTAAAGTCAGAGAAGAATCAAGTGACAAATACAGCATTTCATGTTACAATCAGATATTAATGTAACTATTCCCTACCCAGGCCAAACCGCCTCATGAAATATTTTTGAGAATATTCTCTCTGGCTGTACAAGTCGGTGGCAAACCTGTTTGCATTTATTTTGGAGAAGGAGTGCCCTCGTGTGGTAGCCTGAGGTGGAACACAAAGTCGAGCAATTTTCTGGCATTATTTCAAGAACTGTATCATTTTTAATGTTGTTGTTTACATAATCTTTTCAAGACATTTGTCAATTAGGAAAGTGGTGGATTTACAGAACAGTCATGCAATCAAGCACAGGATTTCTATATACCACTCTATCATTAACACCCTGTATTGGTGTGGTACATTTGTTACAATCGATGAAAGCACATTTTAGAATTGTACTATTAACTATACCCCACGTTTAACTTAGAGTTCACTGTTGTGCAGGGCGGTTCCACGGATTTTTTTAAAAAACTTTATTCTATCACCATATATACAACCTAATATTTCCCCCCTTTTGACCACATTCAAGACACATACTTCAGTACTGTTAAGTACATTCATTTTTATTCTATCACTAAACTAGCATAGAAAACACATAGAATACCCTAACTCTATGACATGTTAGGGTATCTATCTAAATGGATTGCTGTACATCCTACATCATCTTAGAAAAACCACACACTGTATCACTGCCCTAACAGAAATTACATATGGTGTGCTCCCTAGTAAGGCTATTTAAAAATCACAAACTTTAGATCAATGTCTTGGGACTTGATGTAACTTGGTTAAATGTAATATCGTCATTCAATGAACTTCATTAGGGGATCATTTGAGCTTTTTGCAAATCTAGACCTTAAAGGATTAAAAATAGAAACCATGCCATTTTTATTCCATAGAAGTGAGTGTTTTTTAGTCAGTATTAATTTATTGGGCTGGACCAAAGGGAAGATTGCATTAATTGAGGATAACCAAGTGGTGCAATCTTTGTAGTGCTTTCTCTTGGAAGAGACGTGGAAGCATTTTTCCTGTGGCGCATAGGTTTTCTCTGAACACCAGGCTAGGTGAGGAGCTAGGTACTTAAAGCATATGATTTCCTCTGACTGCAGAGTTTACCTTCAGGGAAATGGGTTGTGAGGTCTGGATGAAGCTACTGGAGGCCAAAGAGAAAGTAGCTGTACTTTTTCTCCATCTTTTTTTTAACATGGATAGGCACTGGGACTCAAACTTGGGTCTCCAGCATGGCAGGTTGAGAATTCTACCATTGTACTCCCCTCTCCATAATTTTTAAGTCTCTAAACATATATACAGTCTGTAGAAATCATTGATAAAATATTCTGAATACTGTATATTTCATGGCCGATGTGAGGCATTCTACCTGAGAATGATTGGCAGAGCACTTCCGCTAACATAAATGAGATAATTAACAATACACTTTGCATCATAAATGGGCTGTAAATACATTTGTGGAAGCCAGTCTGCACCCTGAACAAGTACATTCCCCATCACAGTTCTTGTTGAGCAGGATTGCCTGTTTCCTTGTGTGTCTCTGTAATTGACGTTGAGCCCTCTGGAGGCAGGGGACTGTGTCTTGTTCAACGCTGCACCCCAGGTACATGTACAGGACCTGGTCTTTAGGAGGAGGCAACTGCATGTTTGCTGAATGAATAAACAGATGAATGAAACAGTCCTTAGAGGGCACACATCTTTAAAAAGGTGTATTTGCACCAGATGACTTTGGAAAAGACTCCAATGGTTTTTAAGCAGGTATCTTTCTTGAACAAACAATTTCTTTAAGAAACATTCATGACAAAACACAACTGATTTTGAATGCCTTAACCCCAAACTGCTAGAAAGTGACACATGATGTTGAAAGTGCACGAGCAGCTCTTTGTCAATCATGCAGACTCTGCAGGGGTAGAGCGGGCTGACCCCATCCCACATGACTTCCCAGCTTGCTCTCTTTTTGTCTGTTGCAGCCTCTGCAAGGGTTTTGGCTGACTCGAGGTCAGAAGTTAGTAGCTAAAATTGACAGAATGACACATCAGAGAAATGAAACTTCTGAGGGCATCAACAGGATTTCCACCCGGCATGAACTAAAGCAACGTTTACAACTTCAGTGTCAATAAGAAAATGTCTTCAAGTTTCAGGAAAATCTTTTCTCACCACAGTGTGAAAACTGACATGAAAAGACATTTCACTAAGAATGGTTCCCTTAACAAAGTTCGGACTCCGGAGTTGGCAGAAAATGAGTGGCCTTGGTGGTGACCCATGCCTGTCCTTATCCCTCCTCCATGCTGTGTAGGGTGGGAGATACGACAGACTCAGAAATCTGTCCCCAAGCCTTGAGAACATGCCTTGCACACGGTTAGTTCTTGGTGAGTGTTAACTATGATGATGACATAGATGACAAGGGCAATTACGAAGAAAAGAGTGTATACTGTTAATATAATTTGAGTTCTGGCTAATCAGCAGGGAAATAGACTAACTGAGTTTTGAATGCTTTAGAAATACCCACCTTTGGCTTCTCTTAAGTGAAAACTAAAAATGTCCACATTATGAAAGGATCTATTGATGCTCAGTTCAATATTTTGGTAGGAAATCTTTTATTAGAAAGAAAGAATGATTAGAACTTATTTTGTTAGATAATGGAAATGTAGACCCGTTAAGGCTATTTTATAGGATGAGTAAGTGGGAGCTGGAGCAGCAGAATGAAGAATTTCATATGCCATCTGCTAGGGTTCATGTCCAGAGTTTTTGGAGCCAGACTATATATCCAACAGCAGCTCTGAAAATATTGGGAAGGCATGCTTACCTTTCACCCAGGGAAACTATTAAAGCAAAATCAACTGAGCCACAGGACACAATTTTAAGGAAGGCTTCCATTTCATCTGCATCTATGGAATAAATTATTTATCAACAGGCACATGGGGTGATGAAAACAAAGGGGCAGTTTCTATTTGCTTTACCTCTAAGGGTATGAGTAGATTGTATTTCAAGCAATTGGAAATGGACTATCTGCATTTATTTTGCTAATTTGATTTTTTTTGTTTTTAACTTTTTTTTAATTGTATAATATAATAAGATACAAAGCAAAGAAAGAAAAAAGCAATAATTTTCAGAGTACTCTTCAACAAGTAGTTACAGGACAGATCCCAGAGTTTTGTCATGGGCTACCATATGATCTTCTCAGATTTTTCCTTCTAGCTGCTCCAGAATATAGGAGGCTAGAAGGAATAAATATTTTTTTATCATTGCAATCAACTTTTTTTTTCTTTTTTGTGATAAATAACATGTATAGAAAAAAGCAATAAATTTCAAAGCACAGCATAACAATTAGTTGTAGACCAGATTTCAAAGGTTGGTATGGGTTATAATTCCACAGTTTTAGGTTTTTACTTCTAGCTATTCTCAGATACTGGAAGCTAAAAGAAATATCAATTTAATGATTCAGCAATCATATTTGTTTTCTAAATCCTACCTTCTCTGTATAACTCCACCATCACCTTTGATCTTTCTATCCTACTCTTTACGGGTATTTGGGCTAAGGCCATTCTAAGTTTTTCATGTTGGGAAGGGGGTGTCAATAATAGGGGATAGGGAGATGGAACTAGCTGATATTCTGGAGAGGCTGGGCCTCTAGATTTCAGGATTTATCTGGTCCAGGGACCCTGGTTTGATTTTTTTTAAATGTCATTTTACAATGCAATAATTGCCCTCATCTGTCATGGTTAGGAAGCAGTATATTCTAATTAATGAACAACTTTGATTTAGTAGAGATAGCATGCATAGATTATGAAACTTTGATTTAATAGATTATGATAAAATGAATGTCTATGAAAACCAAAATGATTGACTGTTTCCCAGATGTTTCTGCAGATACTTCAGAAACTTGCGATGCACTCGGATCACCACAGGAATGTCAAATATAAGTGCTCCTGCTATCATAATAGAAATAAAAAATTCACAAACAAAAGAATGCATTCAAAGAGGAAGGTCACAAAATATTAATAATGGGGTAAATGCTGAGAGAAGCTACAAGAGTGCAGAGAAATGGCTGATTACAAATGTGAGCTCAATTATGATGCTAAAATATATATTAAAGTGACTTTGGGAGGGGAGCCAGAGGGCATATCACATCCCAAAATGGAGAGGGTGGTTTGCAAACTATACATACACCTTCCCTCTCCCTCCCATCCTTTTTCTATCAAGATTCTGCAGCGTATCTATACCCAGGAAAGTGTGATATAGAATCACAGATCTATATACTTCAGTGAAAAGGATAAAATTGCCCTATGCCTTTCATCAAATTAATTCCAGGGATAGCAGTCTTTTAAGTTATGCAAGAGGCGTTCACTTGCTTTCATGCTAAACACCAGGGCCTAAGGATTTCATTGATTAGAGTTGATGTTTGATCACTGCTGCTGTTTCATTACTCTGAAACGAATACTTCAGGGACAGTTAAGGATGCTTTATGTAGGCTGTTATGTGTAAAATTTCCATAGTCAATGATGGCAGGTGTTGCATTAGAAAATCCATGCTATGTAAGACTTGCATTTTTAAGGCCCCTTGCAAAGAAAGAACAGCTTTCAACTTGTTTTCTAGGGTCTGGCTTGTTGTGGATACAATAAAAATTAAACAATCCAACCAATGTTATAAAATGAAAACACTAGCCCACATGGGACATTGAATATTTACCCAAAGGCCTTTTTGGAGACAAAGAGTCTACTGCAAATTATATTCCCATAATCTTTGTAACACGATTGTAAAATATGTCAACTTGGGTATTAAAAGGTGAATTTTGCAAGGACCATAAAGCAATATCATGCAAAGGAAATTACTTCTGCCCATGGGGATTATGCTAATCAAGGAGTCAAGATTTTATCTCAGATCTATGGAACCTTCATTTGCTACATGTTCTGGGGAATGTTCAAATCTATTTGGTATTTATCGTCAAGTGTGAAGTGACAGTGGCGTGTGCTGTCTGCTTCTCTTGAACACCATGGCTCACAGCCTCCATTTGGTGTCTTGGGAAAGGTATTTGAATAGCATTTGAGCAATGATGAATGCGGCTCTAATTTGCTACTTTATAGGACCGACCTCCATTAGTTCTTGTGCAAGGGTCACTGGGCTTATATAGTGTGTGCTTAGGCAGGCATTCGGGCTGCAGATTTAACAAAACACATTGCATTTTAAACTCAGGCTGGAATTTTTTATAATGGACAATTGAGAATACTGGCAGCATTAGGGAAAAAAAAAAAAAAAACCCAAAAACAGAGGCGTACAATTAGCACATTTTACTGAGGAATCTGAAAAAAGAACAAGGTTAGGTCATTTGAAAGTAGCTCTCTCCAAACCTCCCCCAGCTTCCCCCTCAGTCCTTTTAGTTACAGGGTTTTTCAAGTATTCTTTTAGTAAGTGAGTTAAAGACCCATGACCCCAAATTTATAAATGAAAGTAGGAAATACTGGTATAGTTTGAGTGTGGGAAGGAATTTAAAGAATTACAAAAAAGTATGCGCTGGTCAGACAAGCAGGGCTGAGTGTGGCAGACAATGCATGGATACTGAAGGAATTTTTCTCTTCAGCTTAGTCATCTGCCATTATATTGAACCAAATGAAGTTCCCATTTTTGTAGATAAAAAAAACATATGGTTCAAAGTAATACAAAGAAAATTCTTTTGAGTCATAGAGAGCTCTAGATACTGGCAGATTATTTCTGCTTTGGCTTGTCCTTCTAATTTCTTACGTTGCCTTTGTCTGCCTCTCCGGAGATTTAGCTCTGCCTGCTGGGAAAAGACTTATTCCACTGTTGATCTTTTGTGTTGGGACTTGTGTTTTGACTGTTTCTATCACCTCTGAGAATGCTCAGAGTTCACTACCGTAGAGCCCCCTGTCTCCAAGATGGTCCTTTGGAAAAGGACAGAGGTCTTTCAGCACCCTGGAATGGTGCCACTGACACCTCCCACGCCCTCTCCTGAAATTCTGTCCACCGTGATCCTCTTACTAAGCTTCAATTCTCAGTGGCCTGAAATGAGCAGACGACCTCCACGGCGAAGTCTACTGCATAACTGCATAAATATCTCAAATACGTGGTGACACCCCTATTTATGTGTATATGCGTTGGCTTTCAGACTGCCCTACCTTCATGTGGAATGGGTATACATATACAGGAAAAATAAAGGATACATTTTTGTAATTCAGATAACTGGAATGAACACAATTAGTTCCAGGAATGCAGGATGATCACCAAGGGAAGAGAAGCAGGATTATCTCACCCTTTGTATCAAATGTTGATATGCACAGAGAACGTTAAGGTTCAGTAAAACCATTCAGAGGAGGGAAGTGTGAGGATTATTAGAGCATGCAAATGGAGAGAGAGAGAGAGAGAGAACTTACCACAGCCTGGAACAATCAAGACCAAAGGAAGAAAAGAGTAAAGATCTGCATTAAAAACTAGTTGGAAAGCAGCATGGTCCCTTTCAACCTATTAAACTACCTGCATATAGATATAAGCTATTAGGTAAGCAATGGTTTCCATGATGCGTGTACTCTATCATGTCACTTTAACTGGGAAGATCACCTGAACTGCCCTGGAGTCATGCCTTAGTTGGCCAAATGCACATCTTAGTGCCACCTTCTCTCGCTCAGTTACCCTGAGGCCACCTCCCTCGAAGCCTCATATTTCCCTTGCCATCCCTCAACTCCATGTTTACTTTCTGACGGCGTTTTCTGTCCCCTTCTTACTAATATCTCCCCAAGGTCACAAATTGTTCACTTTCTCCGTGGTTTCCAAGATATTTCTGCAGTTCTCTCTTCTTCTCCTACAGATTCCCACACTCCTCTCCCCCCACTAGCAACCATCACTGCAGATCAGGCTTTTCCCCACGTATCCAAAACAGTCTGGATTTACTCCTGTGTCCCTTAGTCTCTTTTTGTAGACAGTTTTGTCTCTCTACATCTGTCAATCACACTCCTAGCCTCTATCTCCATGATTCTGACCCTGAGAATCATGGCTGTGCACTGAGGAAACTCCGGGTTGGATTCATTTATTTATAAGTGACTACTCAGTGGCACTTTCCTTTCAAGGTAGAGAAAACAGCAGTTCTTATTCATTCAGAAATCAGTCAGAAAGCTGCCTTTGGTGATTAGAGAAAAAAAAGACATTTTTCAAAAGACTTCAGTGGAAATGATCTAGAATGACCAAGCTCGATTTGGCTCTTTCAGCTGCAGCCTTAACAGACTGTGAGGAAAACTGAAATTTATATGTAACTGGAATCTATATGCAATTGGAGGGAGAAAAGGGGCAGTGAGAGGCTGGAGAGGCATTCCAACTGTGAAAATAAAAGAAGGGAATATTTGTCCGTAACAGTAAGGGTCTGAAACAGGTCTGCTGAAATAGAAGAGTGTTATAAGCCTTCCTGGAAAGAAATAGGATGGTGCCTGGTCTTCACCCACGTAAAGCATTGTGTGGAGACAACCATAATTAATATATAATAGCTAGTCAATCTATGGCTAGCAGATAATTTCAGTCCTGTTTGTAGCTTATGCGGTAAACTCAGAAAGATAACCTTAAATTTATGTTGACCTGCAGTACAGAAAAAAATAGCCATCTTGTATTCTACCTAGAAACAGTGGTAGTTTGAAAGTAAAAGAAAGGAAATTGCATGATTGTAAAGTCAAAGGTTCCCAGTTTTCCCATGGCAGTGTTTCAATTTCTTTAATATCCTAGAATGCCATGAATTCATTTTTAAAAATAAGCTCAATTTAATGTCACTTTGCTATGTGACATATAGCTATAATTAGGTAGTTTAGGGTCAACTGGGAAGAAGAGGATGCTGGAAAATAAGACAACAATAGCACACTCGTCCTTGAACAATTTAGAAATCACTCTTCTTACTTGACTGGTTTTAAGGCCTATGGATTCTTCTGCCTGTTTGTTTCCCAATTTAGTACATTCCTAAATATAGACATTCGTCTACAGAGAACCACTCAGGTATACCCAGACACCCCTCCTCCCACCCCAACCCATGGTACACGTGAAAGGTGTCTCACAAAAAGCACAAGACAACATCCAACTGCTCAAAAGAATTACAGGCCACATTGCTTCTAGCGAACTTACCTGCCCGTAAAATGCCACGCGATAGTAGCGACCAAACAGCCGCTTCTCTGAATTCACGACCTCTGCGACTTTTAGGTAGGAGCGATGAATGTCATAGTAGAGATCCGACAGTTTCTGAAACCAAAGATCGAAAGATTTCATGAAGACGATTCTGATATAGAAATAAGGCGTTTCTACTTTTGAAAACTGTCAGTAATTCACCAGTTTAAAGCAGGAGAGTCTAATGCCTAGTGTTGTTTTTTTTTTAAAAATTTAATTTAATTTAGTTTTTTTAAATACCAAAAAACACAAAGCAAGTGCAAACATTCCTATTTTGATCATTCCATTCCACTTATATAATCAGTAATTCACAATACCATCACATAGTTGCATGTTCATCATCATAATCATTTCTTGGAACATTTGCATCTATTCAGAAAAAGAAATTAATTGAAAACAGAAAAAAAAATTTATACATACCATACCCTTTACCCCTCCCTTTCATTGATCACTAGCATTTCAAACTAAATTTATTTTAACATTTGTTCCCCCTATTATTTATTTTTATTCCATATGTTCTACTCATCTGTTGACAAGGTAGATAAAAGGAGCATCAGACACAATCACATTGTCACATTGTGAAAGCTATATCATTATATAATCATCATCAAGAAACATGGCTACTGAAACACAGCTCTACATTTTCAGGCAGTTCCCTCCAGCCTCTCCATTACATCTTGAATAACGAGGTGATATCTACTTAATGCATAAAGAGGATAACCTCTTGACTCTGTTTGGAATCTCTCAGCCATTGACACTTTGTCTCATTTCACTCTTCCCCCTTTTGGTTAAAAAGGTTTTCTCAATCCCTTGATGCTGAGTCTCAGCTCATTCTAGGATTTCTGTCCCATGTTGCCAGGAAGGTCTACACCCCTGGGAGTCATGTCCCACATAGGCAGGGGGAGGGTGGTGAGTTTGCTTGTTGTGTTGGCTGGAGAGAGAGGCCATATCTGAGCAACAAAAGAGGTTCCTTTGGGGTGACTCTTAGGCCTAATTTTAAGTAGGCTTGACCTATCCTTTGTGGGGTTAAGTTTCAGATGAACAAACCCCAAGACTCAGGGCTCAGCCTATAGCTTTGGTTGTCCACACTGCTTGTGAGAATATCAAGAATTCAACTTGGAGAAGTTGAATTTCTCCCCGTTCTCACCATTCCCTGAAGGGGACTTTGCAAATACTGTTCCACTCACTAATCAAATCACTCTGGGATTCATCGGGGCATCAGTCTGGGCAAACCAAGAAAATCTCATGTCCTACCCAAGGTTCCAAGTACTTATGGTGTTCAATCAAGCTATCTACATAAGTTATATTAGGAGATGCACTAGTCAAAACATAAATTTTCTACCAAATAAACATTTTTTGCTTTAGTCTCATACATAAGTTGAAATATTAAAATATTAATTACCATCTATTTTCAGCACTCTGCAGTAAAGACATTTCTTTGTTCTTCCTCATGCAAAAACATTTTTAAAATTTGTACATTTAGTCACTATTATACACCCAGTGGTTTTAAAACATACTTTGAAGTCTCTCTGCTTCTCAAAGACAGCAATGATGGGTTTGTTGACGTCAGCAATGAGCTCATATCTCTCAGACTTCCAAAGAAATTCCACACACATGTAGAGCTGCTCCACCAGGATATTCTGCAATTCCCCAAATCAAAATGAGATTTTACATGATTAACAGTGATTGCAACTTGGTGCTTGAAATACCTGATGTCAAATCTGCTGCACTGTCTAATGTTTTCTTAAAGAGATTTCTGTGTTCCCTATTCTTGTCGTTGGCATTGACTTTCTCCCAGCAAGCAATCTTGATGTCATTTTGCATTCCTCCTTTTCCATTGCTACGGTCCTCTAATTAGTCCCCCATGCTTGCTAATTTAAATCTATGACATTCTTTCAGATCTGTCTAGATCTTTCCATTGCCACTGCCACTGACCTAAATCAGGCCCCTATTCCTTCACCCCTGGACCCCTGCAGTGTTCTAGCAAATACGATTTCCTCCTTGTGGTAGGTTGAATTATGTACCCCAGAAAAAAAGCCATGTTCTTAATCTTAATCCTCTTCCTGTGGATGTGGAACCATGGTAAATAGGACCTGTTGAAGGTGTTATTTTTAAGGGATGTGGCCAGCTGAATCAGGGTGGCTCTTAATCCTACTGTTGGAGGTTTTTATAAAAGAGAAAGCCATAGAAACAGGAAGCTGGGTGTCAACAGAACGCACAAGAGAAAGGAGAGGACAAGGCCATGTGATGAGTAAATCAAGGAACCCAAGGATTCTAGGCCAGAGACACAAAGCTACAGACTCGGTGGAAGCTAACCTCCTAGGCTCTGTGACTGTGAGACAATAAATTCCCATTGTTTGCTAACCCATTGTGTGGGATTTAACAGAGCAGTGTAGAAACGAAGACACTGTTCCAATAGGTGCTCTCCATTGAGTGGTAATCTTTCTTCCTAAAACATAACTCTGATCATGATCTCCATTGCCCTAAACCTTTGTGGGAACTCCAATGTCTACAGACTGCGGCCCAAACTCTTCAGCATGGCTTTAAAGGAGATCCATAGTCAGGGAACCCCTCCCTTTCAGTGTCTTCCCTTTTGATACTCAGTCATTGACGTAATGCATTGTTCATACTATATCGTAACACTCCACTCCTGGAAAACTTCCTCACCTGCACACTTGGGCCTGTTTTTTCGTTGTACTTAGAAAAGCCTTCTTCTCACATTCCTTTAAGCCCCGTCAGATGTTAAGACCCAGTGAAAAAATCCGGAGAGGTTTGACTTAGGTTTCTGTATCCCCATTCTGATCACGTTCATATTAAAATGGCTTCTCTTTTAACTGCTACTGCATATGATGCCAAGATTTATAGTTATTGGGCCTCTATTGCCTCACTGCAAAGACTGTCCTTTTAAGAGTCTAAATCTTTGGGAGCTTAATGTTATAATCCAGCCAATGCCTCTTTTTACTCAGTTATTGTACATGAACTATATTTTGGTCTAACCTCATTGTATGGTGTGTCCTGCATTCCTGAGTCTTCTTTCATTGCTCCTTCTTCTTTAATATTTGGTGTAATGCTCAGAAAAGCTGGCCAGCCCATAGAGAACATACCTTGAGAGGGCCAAGCAAAATACATCATCATCATCATCATCATCATCATCATCATCATCATCATCATCATCATCATCATCATTATTATTATTATTTTGCACGGGCAGGCACCGGGAATCCAACCCGGGTCTATCATTATTTTTTAAGACAAATCTTGCTTGGATTAGATAAGGCCTTTCTTTGTGATGTTACAAATGGCAGTATTATAAAGCTCACACATTCAATGGAATGGTTTTGGCATGGCTGTTGATAAATACTCTCTGCCAGGCAACCAATATTTCCTTTTAATACTTTTTGTGTCATTTTCACAGAGCATATCTCCTATAACCTCTCTGAGCCTGCTTCCCTCATTTATCAAACTGAACAAAATAATATCTATCTCAAAGGATGGCTGAGAGGGTGGAGAACACTGATATTTGAGAAGACAATCTGGTACTATCAGAGCACTATGGAACAGGGCTCAGTATTTGTTACTTTTCACGCTTTAGCAAGATCCGGACATCTTTTCACATTTTCTTAGCACCTTGACCACCAAGATTAACAAACGCCTGGCTTAACTGATAGAGGAACACATTTGATAATGGGTAATGTTGCCAGAAGAAAGATAGGATTTGAGGGGTGGGAGGTGTGGTGGGGGTTGGGTGAGAAAGTAGCCCTTAAACCCAGGTGCCATTGCAAACTATGAGCTCTCAGGCAGGTTATTTAACTTTTCTTGGTGTCAGTTTTCTCACCTGTAAAAAGATGATAAAAAGAACAACGCTGACTCTTAGCATTGTTCTTGGCAACTAATTGAGATGTTGCTTGTACAATGCTCAGTACATTACTTGCCCTGTAGCAAGGACAATTTATATTATAGCTAACATTTTTGTGTGCCATTTTCATTTTAAATCATCATTTAATTTGCTATGTAATTAATTCATCACACCCGGAACATGCTAGAAATGATAATAAATATTGCAATCCAATCCTCGTTTTTAAAAATTCTATTCTATTATTCTGATAATAATAGTCTTTCATTAAGTAAATATGTATTAAAATACATGAGAATTTACTATAGGAGGAAAAAGTCTCAACCTGCTTCTCCTAGGATGATCATCATTTATCAGCACAATCACATTAGTTAGACGTTCTGGAGGGTTTATTATTATATGCATTTTTGGGAAAGGGATATTTTAGTCTTCTGATTCAGGAACATAGTAACATAAAAGTTACATTAAGGACTTCAAATATATATGCCAGTGAGCATTTAATATATGCCAATGGATATGGAGATATGCTAATGGATCACAATGACCACCTCCCCTAATTTAAATTTTGCTAAATAAATTGAGCCTTTTCTCAGTGGGTATGTTCTGTTATATTCTGTCATCACCTTAAATCTCAAAGTGGATGCTTTAATAATTTTGAATAGTAAGTATTTATAAAACTTTTTGGCATGCCAGTTCCTACACTTCTCAAACTGGCACCTGGTTTTATTGGGTTTCTTCAGTTTTGTTTTTAGTTAGAATTAGAGCCAGTCTTTATGGAATTTTATGGTATCCAATCATGATAACAAAAAAATAGATGGGAAGGAAGGGCACATTAAATAAAACAATGAACTTTGTGACATTTTATATGAACTTTTCATATAAAAATAAGGCTAAATTAAACTTTTATATTTATATGAACTTTTCATATAAAAATAAGGCAAAATTATGATGTGAACTTGGGCAAGGAGAAACCTTAATTTTAGGGTGGACATGGCCAATGATGTCACATTGGCCTCTTCTCCAAGGTCCCCACATAAGTGACCTCACTCCCTCACAGTACACTTGGTTCTAATGTCTTGTTTAGTTCTAATGTCTTATTTCCAAAACTCACTGCAATGGACACATCTTTAAAGAATATAAAGGACCAGTTATGTTTCTGAAATATTACAAGTAAAGTCTTTATGTTTTGTTTAGATATTTTGATTTTAGCATCTAAAGATCTGTTTCTGTTGTTCATACATTGAGTATTCCTCTGTGTTTTGAAAGCAAAAATGGCATTATCAAATACAGTGCAGTTCATAAACCTTGGGTTTGAACAAACATTTTCAAGAGAATGTCGGTCAAATATATTAACCATGTTGCTATTTTTTTTTTAACAAAGAGCAACTCTTTAATTATTATTAAAAAATCTTTTTATCCCACATTAAAGATGGCATATTTTTAATGAATGGAAATCCATCCCATAAATAATTCTATGTAATAAATTGTCAAAATCAATTTATGCTTTAAAAAAATGAAGTGGGACATGCTGATTATATAGTCCTGCATGTGTACTATATTTATGTCTTTATTTTTACATCCCATTTTTTGGGAATAAACAGTGTTATTGCACTTATAAATTCATATGGACTCCTCTTGCAATTTTAAAAGCTTCATCAATTTCAGAATATAATCCCAACAGTAGACCAGTAGGCAGACTGATAGCAAGCTATGGCCCTAACTCATAATCCTGAATTCTGGATAACATGCAGTTCTATTTGCTGAGAACTTTATGGCAATGTAAACTTTATAAATTTTGGATGAGATTATCTGAATCTTAGGAGCTTAAGGTTTGATAAGGAAGTTGTATAGGTCTGAGATAAATTTTGCTCCTAGCAATGCATTTAAGACAGTTTCTTTGTAAAATCTAAGCAGCGACGCCATTTCTTCTGCATGGTTACTTGGGGGTCAACAAGCATGGTTAGACCACTCACTTCCTCCACCGGGAGTTGTTAGTAATGGATTGCTATCACAAGGGTGGACATCCTCCAGGAGCAGGGATGGTGTGCAAATCTTTTCCATTTTCCAGTAACCTATGGTAGTGCAAGACGAGGTTAAGACACTGCTACACATTTGTGTTAATATGAGCATATTAAGCTACCAATCATTACCCAATGAGGCATTCACATTTTGAACAAAGAAGCTGTTAGCCTTGCTGCACATAAAATATATGATAACAGCATGATAAGAGATGAAAATGTAAAATTACTACATAATTAAAAATAGCTATGAAAGTGAACGTTACTTTGTAAAACACAACTGAGATGAACAAAATCTAGAATTAATAAATGACTCCAAGTTAGATTTCAACATATTGATCTCTGGCCTTTTTCTTACATGGTCCTCTTACCCTTTCTTTTCAGGTATTCTGCAATGAGGGCAGCAATGTGGATGTAGCACATAGCAGCCTGTGACAAGAAAGGGAATGAAGTTAACTTCTTAACTTGAAGGTATGCCATAAATTTTACTACATATCTGAGACTAATCTTTCAAGGTGAGTCAGTATCCCATGTCAGAATAGGTGAAACAATCCTTTGTAAAGGCAGAATGAAAAAATAAGAATCAGATTTCCAAGAAATTCACAATCAAAAAATGAAATGAGTATTTGGGAATTTTTTGGTTTGTTTTTCTTAACCTAGTTTCCAGGTGAGAGAATGAGCTGACCTGGAGAATTTTTCCTTAGAATTAACTTCCTCCCTTAATATTTAAGACTACAACTTTTTTTTTTTTGAGTCACGATTCTCTTTTCTTAGTAAAATTGATAACCCATAGCCTCTGGATCTAATGTGGAAGTAAAAATGAGCCACCTTCTTACTTTTTCTGCTTCTAATAGTGCCTTTCTTGAAATTTCTATGGCTTTTAAATGGTCTCACAACTTGGCATGTGATTAGTGTGACTTTCTACTGTAACATCTGTGATCTCTTCCCCTAAACCTTACCTGATTACATATGGGTGATATTTTATTTTTTCTAATACCTCTGGTAAAGCCTTGACCAATGTTGAACACACACTAGAAGCGTGACTTCTTGGAGATTCCAAATGATTTCAGCTTTTTCCTTTTGAAATTTTATAAAGGAATTTCATGGCATTCCAAGGGAACTGGAGTTTCTCTTTCTTGTCTTCATCAAATTGCAGCCAAGCTAGGCCTCTTGTGGGCTCCATTTTTATTCCAGGGTTCCTAATCACTATATGTGCTTAGAAGAGCTTCAGGGTTTAGGACTGTCCTAGACAAACTGACCTCATCCACAAAGGGGCATATTTCCAGGAATGGGGCAGAATTTTCCTACTTGGTACCCTGAAGTTGCTTGGGTGCAAAGAATTGCTGCATATGAATCCACTCAGTGTTTAAACTGTTCTGAAAAAAATTAGATATTGATTTATAATCTTTGTACAGTGAACTCTTTATGTGGCTCTTAGGAGTGTTACTTTTTTACACCATCAGTTTAGACCAGCTGCAAATGAGGAATGATTAGCCCTGCCCAAGTTTACTCACCATGGTGCCAAACTTCTCTGTTCAATTACAATTGCAGGGAAAACTATCTAAAACATTTGTTTATATAACTCCTAATTTCCAGACACCTTTACAACTGTCCTTCTCTTAGCCTGAGGTTTTTAGCATTCAGTTCCGCATTGCATTTCATACAACTGCAGTTGCCCACACAGTCTCTGGCCTTTACTTGATGCCATTTACTTGGGGTCAGGCCTCCTTGAGTCCTACATGCAAATTTGATGTGCACAATATATAACTGGGTCATATCTAGATTAGTGGAGCATTTACAATTTATTTTTTAGAAGCAAATTCAATTGTCATTATAAAGAGGACAGTGCTGATGGAGAATGAGCCTTTGCTAATTACCTCGGATAAATCTCCATTTCTTGCATGGATTTTGGCCATGCTTTCCAGCCAGGTCCTCCTGAGCTCGGGGGTGCTTGCATAGGAATTTGCCAGGCTATACTGGAGATCCACCAACATCTCAGGGTCTTTCTCATGCTCCTTCATCTGAGCTGTGGCCATCAAGACAGTCCTTATACGTTTAGTCAGGTCCTTCACCTCTGCTGGGAAATTGCTGTTCTTTGGAAAAGAGAGAGCTTGGATCATTACTTTGTTTAGGATTCATAGGTTAGCTTACTTCAAGTTTTGCTATTAATTATGGTTTGTAACACAGTTTGGTACATTCTATATATTGTGCATATATATGTGTGTACATTTACATGCAGTCTGTGTATTGAAATTGTTGTTATACTACTTTGAAGATAAACATTGTAATGAGTTCCATTCTTTTATTTTGGAGCCCATCTTTTTCCAGAGACACATCCTGATTTTCCTTTGAGATCTTCTCCTTCCTGACTCTAGTTTGTGTGATTTGAACTCCATTCCTAGACATGTGACACTGTTCTGGCCGTTCATGTTTTTTGATTCCCCAGGCCAGCCTTTGGTTGAGGAATGGGCGTGTGCTACATGGTTGGTCAAAGAGATTCAGTTCTGGACGTTAAGTGACACTAATTGAAATGTGGTGTTTTTTCCAGTCATAGGATGCCATGAGTATTCTAAGAGTTTCCGAAAGAAAGCCCGTGGGAGAACCTATAAACAGGGAGGGAAGGTAAGGAGAAAGAGGGGGAGAGAGGGAGAGAGGGAGAGAGGGAGGGAAACACAAGAACAGATGCAGCAGAGAGATGAAATCTGAAAACCTCATTTTTCAGATCACTGTGCCTGAAGCTAAGTTCTACCCTTGAACCTTCCAGTATAATAAGTCTTCAGAATGTGCTAAAAGAAAGCTGAGCTGAATTTGGGCAAGAAGGGATTGAGTGAATCACTATAATTCTAGATATCTATGGTAAGTCTTGTTATATACCACCCAACCACTCAACTTTGAAACTCCATTTAACATATCACATGCTAAAGGTATAAGAAAGGGTAACTAATAGGGTAAAAAGAGAGAGAGAGAAAAAGATATGACAGATAAAATCCAGAAGGAAAAATGGTTGAAGAAAGTACAGCCTTTATAGTAATAACATTAAATGTTAATGGATTAAATGCAATTAAAAAAAAGATATAGATTGGCAGCATGGATTAAAAAAATAGGATCTATCTATCAATTCAAGTAAGTAAACTCCATGTAAGTGCTCAAAGTCTCAATAAACAAAATGCAGAATTTGTGTGTGTGTGTGTGTGTGTTTTGTATGCTGTATGGTGGGGGTCACATTTCATTCTTTTTCCATGTGACTATCCTGTTATTGTAGTACCATTTGTTGAATTATTTTTATTTATTTATTTTGGGGAAATGCATGGGCCAGGAATTAAACCTGGGTTCCCGACATGGCAGGTGAGAATTTTACCACTGAACTACCCTTGCACCCCCTAGAATTTGTGTATTTTTATGATTTTGATTTTCCATAGAAGAATCCTCTTCAATTTACCCTAATTTTTAAAAATAAAAAGCCCACAAAGGGTGGTGTGATGATGGCTCAGTGGCAGAATTTTCACCTGCCATGCTGGTGATCCAGGTTCAATTCCTGGTGCCTGCCCATGTAAAAAAACCCACAAAGCATTTCTTACTTTCATTTGCTTGTCTCCATTAGCAAAATTATTGGTAATTGCAAGAGAATGTTGAAACCGAGAGCCTCCAATCCCAGCGTCTGCTATTAACTGGCTTACAGCCTTGATGAGCTGGAAGAGAAAAGAAAAATGAACATCAAAGTTAACTTAGACATAGTACCTTTAAAGAAATTCCTTGGATTGAATGAATATGAAACAATTTCCCCCTGCAGATCCAATGAATGACAACTTTATGTATGGAATTTTCAGAGGGTCATATAATCTCAAACTTTCCATTTAACCTCAGTGATGGCACATCCCTCAAATTCCTAAGGAGGGCTTCAGGAAGCTTGGGATGCCTTGAAGAAAGAAATTTGCATGTTCCAGCATTTGCTGGGATTTGGTAAGCGAGAGCCAAACATGGTCTCCTAAACTGTATATTCTAAGTGATTCCATATCCTGGTAGAAGAAAGCAATGCACAGGTAGAGATGTGGACTCTACTGATTTCTGCTCAGCTGCATGGTCTCTATGAATAGGAACTGAGGGTGGTGGAAATCTTCAAGGATGAATCTGGTGGAAGGGTTGGTACCTGGTTGCCTTGGGGATGGTAGGTTTTTATCAATGCTGAAACTGATCAGAAGTTCAATAGCATGAGACAATGAAAACTGGTAGTCCTTACTTGCAAATGGGATCGGACAATTGACTTCTGCTTGTTAAATTCAAAATTCTTCCTCATGAAAAAGTATAGAAGTGCGGAGGCTTCTGTCTGAGTTGACCGTGACCTGTGGTTACAGCATTTTAGGACTTCATAGCAGAATGATCCACAGAGGTCTGCTGGCCCTTGAAAGAATGCTGAAGGAAACTACGCAAATGAAAGCACAGTAAAGTGAGTCGCATTCTTTCATTTTTGTTCTGTTCAGTCTCATATTTTAAAGTTTCCTAGAATGAAATATTTTTTCTTAAAAATCTTTTTTCTTAAAATCTTTTTTCTTCCAATTAGAAGAGGCTAAAATTTTATTTATTTATGTAACAGTTTCCCTTTTCTTCTTAAGAATAATTGTATTCTTAAATCAGCATCCCTTGTATCAATAATTGATGACAACCCAAAAGCTCCTTCAGAGCTTTAAAATGTTCTTTAGTCACCCGACATTGTTAAAATCATAGTTATTACCATTTACAGGTATCCTGATAGATGGTGGCTGAATCTACTTTACTTTGGATCCTTTGCCAAGTTAAAGGTAACCTGGCATGAAGAGTGTGCATTTTACCTAACTTGATGCCACAAACACTGAGAACCCTAAGAATTAATGAAGAGAAGCTAATTTTTTTTTGCATGGGCAGGCACTGGGAATCCAACCTGGGTCTCCAGCATGGCAGGTGAGAACTCTGCCACTGAACCACCATCACACTGCCCAAGAAGCTAATGTTAATTTCATTTTTAATATTAATATTAATATTTTAATATTAATGTTAATATCCAAGTAGGTAGGCTGTCAAGGGTGTAAAATCATTTTGAGACCATGAATCAAAGTCTAGTAAAAGCAAAAATAGAAGGAAACAAATCTTCTTCCCTTCATCTTGAGAGATGCGGGATTAATCTGTGTTTAGCATCACCCTTCACTGAGCTTTCACCGGAACCCGGCAGACCCTTACCTTGCATACGAACAGCCTCAAGGAGGCAAACACGTGTGTCAGTGCTGTGGCCGACTGGTTGACTTGGAAAAAGAGCATGTAGGTATCAAAGACCCTTTTCATCATTGAATTTTGACAGTCAGATTGTTGAAGTTGTCTCTGGAAATTCAGCGAGAGTTCATTTAAGAGAGTGGAACAGAACAAACACCTGCATTTTTTCAAGAAATATGAACTACAAACCTACTATGTGCTAGGCACGATCCTATGGGCTGCAAATCAAATGAGGGATAAGAAGACAAGGTCCATGTTTCCAATGAAGCTTACGTAACAAAGACTGAAAAAAAACTACTAAGAAGCTAGAGTAAAATGATATGCTACAAAGTGATTGCTTTGCTCAGCAAAGACCTTTAATGAATTGACATGTGAGCTCAAGAAGCCTGTCCTGCTCCCTGCTGAGGAATAATTGACAAATGATAAGCTTCACTTATTCAAAGTGTACAATTAGATAAGTTTCAACATAGGTATACACCCATTAAACCATCACCACGATTAAGATAATGAACATATTCATCATCCGTAAATGCTTACTTGTTTTGTAATGCTTATTTATATTCCCTCCCTCCCACTTCTCTTCTACATTCAGATCAAGCAATCGCCGATCTGATTTGTTTCCATAGTTGGCATTTACAGAAATTTATATAAATGGAATCATCTAGTATGTGACCCTTTTGTTTGACTTCTTTCACTTTGAATTTTGAGATTTGTCCATGTTTTACGTGTTTGGATAGTTTGTTCCTTCTCATTGCTGAGTAGCATTCCATCGTATGGATATATAATGAAATTTTAGTTTTGGGCTATCATAAATAAATCTGTAGTGAACATTTATGCACAAGGCTTTGTGTGCATAGATATGCATTCATTTCTCATTCCTAGGGCTGGAATAGCTGGAACACATGACGGCTAAATATTTAGCTTTTAAAGAAACTGCCGAATTGTTTACCAAAGTGATAGTACCATTTTATATTCCCACAATCAGTGAACAAGAGTTCTAATTTCTCCACATGTTCTACAAAACTTGGTATATTAGCCATTCTAGTAAGGATGTGTTGGTATCACTTCACCAAAGAAGACAGGCTTACATGAAAAGATGCTTGACATTATTAGTCTTTGGATCTGGCTATAAATTTAACAGGTAGCACAGTCTGTCTTTCCCTTTGAGATTGTAAAAGTACACAGTTAAGCTCACTCAGCTAAACTTGTCTGACAGTGTGGCAAAAGAAATTAGGAAGAAAGAATGTCTATCATTTGGGAATAGGGAAGTATATACACGTGTATTTCAATCAAAATTAACTTCTGCTAAAATCTAAATCTCATGTTAATATATTTCCTACTTATAGCTATATTGATTTAAATTAGGTTAACTGATTTATAGAACATAATGCTCTATAATGAGAAAAAAAAAACACGTTCTTGACTCCACATGACTGCTTTCTCCCTCCCATTTTATCATCTTGCAGAAGACGTTATGATCCCACTCACCTGGTGGGTCTGAGTGAAGAGGGCTAGCAGGTCTAGAATCGTGAGGCACACCTCTGTGGCTATGTTGGCCTCAGTATCCACATGGTGCACGAGGTCTATTTCATTGGAGTTGCCTACAAAATATAAAGTAAGGCATGCATATACTTTCTAAGAAAGTTCCTTGTGCCCCAAAAAGGACTTTCTTCTATTATAACATATTCAGAATTTACCGATATTTCTATTAGTAATTTATGAAGTCAAAGTGCTTTTGTTTGTTCAATTTCCTTGTTGTTTAAATTAAAAACACTAGACAGAATCTTTAGTGTGAACTCTTATCTTTGCCCATTCTAGAGTTTCCAAAAGACCAGAGTTCTTTTCCATTAAGTTGTCCATTGATAGGGTCATGTTTCTTTATAATGGGGGTGGACCAAGTTCCATGCTAATAGACCCAACTTATAATCTACAGCCTGTACTAACAGCTCCTTGGAAAGTCATAAAGGCTATATTTACAGGTGAAGTCATATACCTTCAACAGATAAACTTGTGAGTCTCATGTCCATAATCACTAGCATTCACATGATACAAAATACACTGGGCCTCATTTTTAGCTCTTTTCACCAGCCAAAATGTATGAATTTACTAAATTCAAAGTGTTGCACTTAACTGTTTCTAGCAAAGGGACAACTTCATCCTCTTTCAAGAGAGATGTTAATAACCCAACTGAGAGGCCACCATAACCCTTGCATTACATAAAGCCACTTGTTTTCAGGGGCCTCACACTCTATATTGAGAGTCTTGCCTTTGGTGCTGTTTCTTTCCTTCCCTTTTGTCCCCACAAGAACACTATATTTTTGTGAACTATTCTGATGATTCTCTCTGAGAAACAGTCCCAGGGCCCCACAGCAAGCCTTAAAAGCAGTACTTTCAGTTATGCAACAATATTCTTTACATTTCTGAGAAAACTGCTGTGCATTTCCTGACTTACATAGATCTAGAGAAAAACTGGTAGACCCCTTGTTCCTGTAATTTCTGGTTTACTTACTTGTCATGGTACTGTCTAGCATCTGTAAGAGTTTGGGGTTCGAAAGTGCATTTTTGCCTCGTATTATAGGTAAAGTTTGTGATCTGTGCTGCTTATGTCCTTCATGACTGGAAGTGGTGTGCATCCTGAAAATTAAATACGACAAGTGGTTTAAAGTAAGCCGAGGATATAATTTATCATGTTCATTCAAGTGTTCTAGATTGAACTAAATATAAAAAAGTTTGAATAGAAACTTTTCTTGAAAATATTACAGGAGACATGACAAAAGAGGCTTTTAAAAGTACTTTTGGAGCACTTTTATTTAAGCCAAAATAGGGTTCAGAAGGATAATAGACACTAAATTTAAATCAGTTCAAGGATACTCATTATTGTTTAATGAAGTCGTGGGCTTCAATGCAAATCTTTTTTTTTTTTTTTACAAAGAAAGCCCATTAGCAGGTAGGTCGGCCATTTGCTGATCAGAAAGAAACAGTAGAAGACACATTATGTAATACTGTACAGCTCAGTTTCATCAAATTATTTTTTTAAGAGGTAAAAAATAAAATCTGGTGTACAGTAACCCTTGCTTTCCTTTGTCTTTGGAAATTCCTTGTGGTTTATCACCCCTTTGGGCCATGTCCACAAGGGGGTGCTTGCTGGCTTGTGATCAATGTCTGGGAGGTAGCTGGGGGGCCTCTGCCACCTTTTGGGGGACAACAGTTCTGGCCTGCCATGGCTCTGATTTAATGCCCTGTGGCATTTCCACTTGGGAAAATGAGCCAGTGTATGCTGCAGAAGTAAGAAATACCTCCTACTCCTGACTTTGATTTAAACTATCATTTGACCAAGAGTATTGGTTGATTATTCTTGGGATATGCTCTGTCCTATATGCCACTCAGAGATACATTTTTGTGAGCCAAGCAGGAAATAGGGCTGCTTTGAAGAGTCAGGTCTAGCCAAGAGGCAACATTATTTTCTCTTTGTCACATTCTTAAAGCCCATCTAGTTCTTGCTGAATCAAAGGGTCTGATGGGTTAAGGCCCAGCAGCTCTCATGTGGGCTTATCAGGAGCCAGGGTTGGGAGCATTCCTGAAGCCGAAAGGAACAATGGTTGTGGGGTGTATGGCTTAGACCTGAGAGATGGGTTTATTTCCAGGGTTTGAGTCTCCTTCAAGTCTGGAACAACTGGAGGAAAAGCCCTGGTTTTGAGGAGAGAGAGCCTGAAATCTGACCCATCAGACATCCACAGAACGGCAGTGACCCCAGGTGGGTTACCGTTGTCATTAAACATGGAAAATGGTTCTTTACATTCGTCTATTCTACTAGCTTTTGCGAAATCTGTCCATTACTATTTTTATTTATTTATTTATTTTCTGCATGGGCAGCACTGGGAATTGAACCCGGGTCTCTGGCATGGCAGGTGAGAACTCTGCCACTGAGCCACCATTGCACCGCCCTGTCCATTACATTTTATAGGGCAATTTCAAGGAACATTATGGACTGAAAGGCAAAATTTATTCTATGATTTATTGACTATATACATTTTCATATTTCTTTCTAAAAATGGTTTCTAAAATATTGCCATTTTCATATTATATATTATGATGATGCCTCTGGGAAGACTAAATCAAACTGGGAAAAAGTTTTGCCAAGAATTCTTATTTACTAGATGCAGAGGAGCTCTGAAGTGTGATTTAAGGTCAAATGTTCCTCCTCAGGAAGGCTAATGAAAGATGGTTCCAGGTTCTATAGCTCGTTAAGTCAGTTTAATGATGAGGAAATATAAAGTGAGCACATGGATTCCCCATTGCCTTTTGACCCTTTAAAAAACAGTTGCAGCTTCAAACACATTGCTAAAATATTACCATTACTGAGAGGAATAGGGACACTAGACCTCACAGTTTATTACCAAGAGACTAGCAAAAATTAGAAGAGGCATTTATTGGAATTATGTCTACCTTTTTTAGGTTCACCAAATTCAAATATTCATTAACCCTCATCTGTGTAAGGTATTTGCTCTAGGTTAACTGTACAAATATAAGAAAGTTCTTACAGGAACTAGAACAATGTATGTCACTATTACAAGGCATTAATAATAGGGTAGTATATTACATTACATATATATATATAAGAGGGAAAAATACAACCAATGCAAAAAATGGACTATAGTTAACTATAACATTGCAATATTCTTTCATCAATTGTAATCAAGGTATTATACTGGAGTGTTAATAATAGGGGGGTATAAAGGGTTTGGGATTTTTCTTTTTTGGAGCAATGAAAATATTCTCAAATTAATTATGGTGACGAATGCACAACTTTGTGATGGTACTGAGAGCCATGATTGTATACTTCGGATGGACTGTATATTTCATGAATAAAACTGTTTAGTTTTTTTTAAGCCCTAGTCTTGCTCCTTTAATCTTTACAAGCAAGTGGGGCAGGTGGGAGATACCCCAGAAAAAATTTCAGAAAAACATACCGAGTTTCTTGAAATCTTAATTTGGTTTAAAATGCACACTCACACAGACACATACACATGATTTAAGTATGACTCAGATGTGACATTACCATTGTGACAAGAGACCTGATGTCTGGCAGGAAGGATTAGATCCCTTAAGAGTTCCATTATTCTGGGTGGATTGCACAAATTTAAATGCAGCAGCAATTTTTCTGCAAGGAAAACTGGTTTTAATCATAGCTCAGTATTTATAATTTATATAAAAAAAGGAAGGCAATTGAAAAAGTAGTTACTGAACACTGACATATTTCACATTAATGAGAAATGAAATAATCTTTTCTCGAAATTTGGGTTTAAAAAAGGAGCTGCTGTCTCTGTGTCCCTCACAAGAAAAGGATGACAGGATAATGTTATTCCAGATTACTTTGAAAAAAATTCTAGTTTACTGGAAGTATTTTTTTGTAAATAGGTATCTTCCAAGTTATATCCATAAAATGACAGATAAGCTTGTTTGGAAGACACAGGAAATGTGGTTTCCTTTTAGAAATGTGTATTTTTATACTTTTATACCTGGACAATTTTAACTCTTTTTAAATCTGTTATGCATATAGAACAATCTTCAAATTTCTCTAAGGTGAGGTCAACCTAACAATCCTGAATTTCATGCTAAGATTTCTAACATATATTTGTAAGTCTAAGTTGATACATATAGAGACATACATGTATCTATCTATACATAATGTTAAAAAAATCATAGTCATTTTGAAAAGAACAGATTATCTTATTGGAATTTAAAATTATTACCTTATTATATTGCGTTTTCCTAGGTATCTGAAATTTTGAAGACAAACACTAGAAAGAAAAAAATGCCCAATTCTAATTATTCATACCCTTTTATATAAATAAATGATTTATCCAAATACATTAAAAGAACAATATTAAATTTTCTTTAAATCTTTGATTTATTAGGATTGATAGTGAATTCACCATATGGGCACCATATGGCAGTGAAGGATGGCAGACTGAATTATTTTGAAGGTTGGAGAAGAATATGTTATCTGCCCAACTTGGAAACTTACTCTAGGATGCTGAAGAAGTCAGATACCTCTGGACTGGGTGCTCTTTGCCAGTAGGCGATCAGGGTCTCTGAAAGGAAATGGCATGTAGTGTGAGACTCTTTGAAATTAAATTTCCTTTCTTTTAAAAAAAAATATTTTTAAAGAGCTCACTTTACCCTCTGAAATTGTCTTCATAATGTGAAGAAAACACATAAGAAGACTCCTGGTTTCTGCTTGATCTAATTTGTCAAATCGAAGTGTTGAGCCGATCAGAGATAGGGGCCTTGGGATCTGTGGAATTAAAGAACCGACAGGGATTAAGAATGAGAGATTTTGACTTATATTGCAGAGCAAGTTTGGGAGAGCGGTTATACCTTTTCACAGTTGTCCGTTTTCTCACTGCTTTTGTCATTGGTACTTGGGTTGGAGTCAAGACTTGCTAACGATGCTCTGGAATCAGCAGGGTTCACTGTAGAAATAGCTATTGATGAAAATGCTGTAAACACAAGCCACAGCACACATATGGTAATGAGATGTATGGGTACAAAAAAATGCTAAAATGATAAACCAAAAGGATGTTGATTACTGAGGTGGTAGCAGTGCTGTGAAAGGTTAACATAATATATTCTTGGAATGACATTAAAATATGCGATTTTTTGTAGTATTATTAAAATGACCACTCCACCATTAAGGATTTTGGAAAATCTGGGCCATTATAAATGAAATCAGAGAAAAGCCTGCCCCTTTGATTTTTTAAACTTTTTAAAGAAAAGTACTTCCTGTTTAGAAAATGTGCTAATAAAAGTTCATAAGAGTACTTCTGGGGAGGGAGTTTGCAGCTCTTGACAGTTTGTAAGAAGTTAAAGTGACATTTCCAAAATAGTTCTTAAAAATAATCTTTGAAGTTGAAGAGCTATTATACTTTAAAAGGCTGTATGCAATGAAAATTTAAAGAGTGTTTCCAGAATGAAGCAATTTGATAACATCTAAATAGATTGCTCCTTAAGCTAAGTAAAAAAGAAGGTTAAGTGGAAAAGGAAGTCACTGGATGGCATTCAAAGAAATATGTAAAAAACACTCTTCTGCTATATAAACGTGATGTGCTGGCCATATAGATTATGGATAATGAATGAAGGATTGGGTAAAAAGCACAGTGGGATACAATGTAAATACAGATGAGAGTTATAAACAAGTGTGCTCACAACATCTCAAGTACCTGCTATGGAATTTAAAACATCTTTAGAAAATGATGTATCCACGGAGTTTGCATGCTTCATCGCAGTCTGCATTTGAAATCCTCCATTTGTGCTCAGGTCATCTCTAGACCCCTGTACTCAAAGTGCAGAACAAATTAATGGGAATTGCAAGATCTCAACACTGTGATCCCACGCATGCCTATTTCATTACATGCTCAGTGGGATGATATTTAGCCTGATCTTTTCATTACATGTTCAATGGGATGATATTTATCCTGATCTTTTATATTCCACAAAAGGATCTTCTGCCAAAGTAGACAGTGAAAACGAAGAGAGTCAAAACCATCCTTTTACTCACTATTTGATTCCTTATGTGATTTTTTTTTACAATTTAGTAGAAACTATCTTTTAGATATAGACTAAATGGCTAGGATGGTTATTGATACATTCATGAGTTATATATTAGGATATATTCATCTATTAATATTATTATGGGTTATATTAGGTATATTCATATTACTAACAACTACATTTTAAATGTTTCTTAGGTCCCAGGCTCTATGATAAGTATCTTCCATTGCACAATTTAAATAATCCTCACAGTAATCCTGTGATGCGGGTATTTTAACTTATATGTGAAAAGGAAATGGAGGCTGGGACAGGTTGGGTGAATTTATTCTAAAATCACACAAACAGTAACTGATAGGGCTGGGATTTGAAAAAGGACATCCTCCCCCCCCCAAAAAAAAAACACACAAAAAAAGCAATTCCAAAGGCATAGCTCCTGTTAGACAGTAACATTTTCCGTCGTTATTGGATTCAGCTGCATGTTCATTCATCTGGGATTTGCACACAAGCGATGGCTCGCGAGTGGGTTGTTACACAATCATTAGGAAGGCTCAGTAGAGGATGGGGCCAGAGGGCCATTCAGGGTGCTGGGACTGCAATGAGGCTTTTGGCTGTTCCAATACCAGGTGGGCACAAAGGTGATGTGGAAAGGTGGGAGGTGGGGGAAGGGATGCATACTGATGATGGGGCCACGTAAGCAACAGAGGAGCCTGGTAAAAACTGGAAAGAATTGGTAGACGGAGCAGAGAACAGAGGAAAATGAAAAAAAAAATGCTGAAGAGATGGGCTAGGTGGAAGGCTAACGGGTGAGCAATCCAGAACAAATGACGCTGGTGAAAACATCTCAAAATACCTTGCAAGAAGTGTTGTTTAATCTGTAGTCTGCTCACAATTGGGCAAAATGGTTAGCCAGGGCAAAAACAGAAAGAAGGCAAACTCTTTATGAAAATAAAATTTTGCAATGTTTTATTTGCAATGTTACCTGATTCGATGTATTGACTGTAAAAGGATACAGGTCCTTCAGGTAAATCCTTGGCATGTTGTCCAGAAGCATGCCATACAGAGGCATATATAAACTCGCTATCTGGGCTTGCTTTTCCTAGGGGAAAAGAGAGCCGAAAGAAATGACTCATATAAAAATCAATAGGTCTGTAGGTTTTCTATGCATTTAATGCAGTGAGCCATGAAACGGCGTTTAGGAAAGGGAGAAAGGGGGATCACTTACTGGTTCTCTGTATCGATCATCAACTGAATGCTTAGCCATTAGGTTTTTTAGGACGGCTAAAGCTAAGTGTCTGATATCTTGGTCCTCCTGCAAGGCAAAGCCAACTTCACGTAGCAGAATTCCGATTAAGAAGTGTTTGCGGCAAAATTCATTTGTGACTGAATACTCCGGCATATCTTTGCGGGGAAAGCAAAGAACTCCTGTTATTGAAACTAAAATGATCACTTTTTAATCAAGATTGATCAACCAACTACTATCAATCCTTTCCAGTACTCAGAGGGATTCAGCATTTCAGTCTTACTATAGAGATGAGTCCTATATTATGTCCTCAAGGACAGTAAGAGAGCAGATACGCAGTGTATATTGACAAATAATACAGCACAGCCAACTGTTAAATTCCATAGATGCAGCATACATGTGTAATTACAGGAGTTGAGAGGAGAACAGCATATTTTCTCTCTGGAGGAATCTGGAAATATTATTAGAAGGAATGTTTTGTGATGGGTCTTTGAGATGGGTAAGGCTGGGATTTGCAGAGATCTGTGGGAACAGATGGAGGCCATGAGGTGGGAACTGGAGGTGGGGAAGAAAAGGGATAGGGATTCTATGGCTCAAACTTCTGAAAGCACAGGTATATGGGGGCCTAGTAAATACTGAACAAAAAAGGAGTAGCGAGAATGAAGGCTTGGGAGTTAGGTTGGGGCTAGACGATGGAGGGACTTAAGTGTGATTTCCTTAACTGGTGGTTATGTCTTTCTACTATGCGCTCTTAATTCTGTAGGAAATGGAAGTCACTAATGGCTTTTGAGACCAGTGGCTCGATTAGATTTATGATTTATTAATTTATTAATATGACAGGAGGATATAAAGGGATTAGATTGTAGAGATATGTTGGGTGAGTGATACAGTGCAGTGCAGGAGGCTATGGCCCCTGTGCTGAGGGAGAAGGAACCCAGCAAAAGTAGAACTAGCAGGACAAGTGGGATGGAGGATGTGAGGGAGGAAGGACAGGGGAAACTCAAAGGAGGCTGTGAAAGTCTGACACTGAATAATGGAGAAGAGCATGCTCAAATGTTTAGTAATAACGGATTCATTCCAAATTGTTCCATGTGCTTCATAGGTACAACTGTTGGTAGTTAGCACCACCTCCCACTTACAGAACCTGTACCATGTGCCAATTCTGGGCGAAGCACCATATACGCATTATCCCATGTAATCCTCAGCCCCACCTGGAGGGTAGCCAGACTCGTATAATGAACTAGAATATTCCAGTTCAAAGCGGACCAGGAATAAGTGAAATATTTTGACTTTTTCTGTCCACGAAAATCTGATTGAATGTTCAGGAAATGTGCATTTCAGGAAACTAAGAAGGCACTGGTTTTTCTCAGTGAAAGACTGAGAGATATTGAGGGGCCAGAAATGGACACAAACTTTTAAATTTCCAATCAAGGGCCAGAGAAAAGTTTTTTCCAGACTATTTTAAGGAATTAGCTTAAAAAGAAGCCTTATATGACCCTAGTCACCTCAATCTTGAAAAGATAGTGAGTTATACGAACAGGGAAGTCATTCTATATATATATAGAGAGAATGTCTTCAAGGACAGGAAGAGAGCAGATATGCAGTTATATAAACAAATAATACAGCGTAACCAACTGTTGAATTCCATAAATCCAGCGTACATATGTAATTACTGGAGTTGAGAGGAGAACAATGTATTTTCTGATTTTGATATATATATATATATATATATATATATATATATATATATATATATATAAAACAGGGAATCAAACATATATATCAAAAAATATATATAATCAACATTTTGATATATATATATATAAAACAGGGAATTTTATTTATGACATACTCTAAGGAAATTTCAGATACTTTGGGAAATTGAAAAATATCAGGCATTGGAGAATAAAATATGAAGGAATTCAAGATAGGGAAATGTTAAATTATCTGTGATAAGAGAAAAATTCAGTCCAATTTTTGGATATTTTGATTATATAACATTAAATATATGGCTATTTATTAGCACCTGGAAATGGGAAATCTGTAGACATGGCTAGCATACCTCACTGGATTTCTCAGGGTCTCTATCACAATATTATCAAAGTACAACATGGCTATTCCTATTTAGATAATTTAATATATAATATCATTATTTACCTGATGCATGTAACTCTTGAGTTGATTCTGAAGGTGTCAAAGGATCTGGATTTAAATAAACAAAATGACTGGCTATAAGTATACTAAGACATGTACATATATTCATTAACTATGTGTAATTCATATTGGAAAGTTAAAATATATTGTTTTAAGATGTAAATGCCTCTCTCTACTATTGCTTTATCTTTCAAGAAGAATATCTTATGTTGTTTGTTTTCCTAAAATAGAATGTCGTGAACAGAATTACTTTAATTCTTAGCTTTCCATTTGAGCACCTATTTTTTCTATTAGAAATCTACTTATCATGAAATAAATATTTTTGTTTTAACTGTTTATATCAGATCCACAAAGAGAACATCAGGGCTTTCCCTCAGCAAATGACAAAGAACAGACAAGTGATATCAAAATGAACAAATGCAGATACTTCTCAGATATTTGAACAACTTTGGCCAGAACAAACCCGAAACATTTCATTGTTCAAAATAACATTTCTACTTTTTTTCTATAAAGGCATTTCGATTAAATGAGCTTCATAAATTGGAAAACATAGAATGATGCATATAGCTTATATTTAAGAATAAAATGGCAATGTATTTATAGGCGTGATAATTTACTCCCCTTTTCCCTCCCAAAATATTAGTGCCAGCTCTAATAGTACAAGGGGCCATTTACCATGTTAGTTTCTGCTTTTCATGAACAGCAAAACTGCTCCTCGTGAACAGCTTATTCAATACTTAGCAGTAAAGTACCTTAAGTTCCTAAATCATTCTAGAATTCTCTTTGTGGTTGATTTTTGCTTAGTTTCTGATATTTAGATGGGTGGTGCTCATTCTCTACCATGCTCTTCCTGGTTGTGTCTCTACCTGTCTGTCTGCTTATCTATCTGTCTGTCTACCTATCTATCATCTATCACAAAAGTAAGGAATGAAGTATTGTCTGTAAACTATTTGATAAGTAAACTATATCAAGTACGGTAAACAAAACGCGAAGCCATCCTCACCCACATACCCAACCCCTCCCTCTTTGGCTCAGAGGTATCAAGTACATACAAGATTGCATTCCCTCCCTCCCTCCCTTGCTTCCTTCTTTCTTTTCTTCCAAGGTATCAGTTTTCTTCGTACGACTCATTTTGAGGAACTACATTTTAACATAATTATGCACATTAATTGATCATTTTAAATGAATTTATACTCACAAATTCTTTCCTGGAATTATGTGTCTTAAAATCAAAGGAAAGCTGCCTTTTGAAACCATATGGTGAAAGACAGTATAGATTTAGGTTAAAACTATTTGACTTGCCATGGCCAAATTGTATAATTTTGTTGGCTTTTTCTTAAATGAAAAGAAAAACACAGACAAAAATTGAAAAAAAGTAGAGCCGCATTAAATACGAATGACTTCTGCATTTTTAACTGGTTGTCTGAGTCTGAAGCTCATGTGGCAACTTCAGACAAAACTGTGGCTGAGGAAAAAGTCCAAAAACAACAAACTGGCAAAAGGCAAAACAGAGAGAAGTGTTCATTTTGTGGAGACGGATGACAGTTCTGAGAATTATTACCTGGAATGTTTGCTGATCTTATGGGGAGACACAAAGGAATAAAGTGTTCGTGCTGACACACTTCTTGAAGAAAATCAAATTTATACTGGCATAAAGTCTGAAAAAGAGGCAAACAGAATGACTATTATTTCAAATTCACAAGAGTGAATAAAAACAAGAACTGAGTACTTGAATCTTATGCCTAAAAAGAAGATGTAATGACTCGTTGTATGACCATGAAATAATAGTTACATTTAAGGGTTTTCGCCCCGAAAAGTGGGAAATGTAGTTAGGCTCCCTACTTTTGGAAACCAGTCAAGGCCTCCTCGGAAAATGACCCCCCATTTGTACCTACACTGAGCTGCTCTGAGACATGATCCTCCCTAGTCACACCTTTCACTTTTCGCTTATCTCATGGCACACTTACTCTGAGATAAATGCTGCCTTGGCATAGATACAAAGATCTAGATTTCTGCTCAGATCATAAATTAAACCATGACATTCAGCTCCTAGGAGCCAGAGCTAAGGAAGACGATGGTGCAGAGAATCCAAAACTGTAGCCATCTCTATACTTTTTCTCGGAGTGCATTGTTTAATTCACCTCTTCTTCCCGGCCCTTCCTAACAAGTCTATCTTTTCAGTAGTGTTTGGATAAGGACAGTGTGAAATGGAGTCACATATCATCTCAGATAACTGTAATACGTGTCAAGAACAACAACAGAAATAGGAACAATTAGCACGTTTAAAAGTTTTCTATTTGCATTGTCATGCACACTAAGTAATCATTTTTAAAGACTGTTAGAGTATCTTCATTTTATTAACTAGTATCAGCTAATCAAATAAAAATATATTCCATTTGCCCAGATCATTTAGAATTGCATTTTTTTTTTTAACTTCAGTGAATGATTTAAAATACTGCCATTTCAAACAAGGGGAGTATTTGACTCAACCCTTTGTCCATAAAAGTGAGCAGGAGCATAATTAAATTACATGTTAAATTAAAAACTACTTTTAATTAATTAGCTTCATTATTTAAGTTTAATTATTCTTCATTAAGAATATTATAACTGCTTGGTCTTAGGAATAAATAACGTTAAGTCTACTATAATTATATCTAAATTGATAAATCTGTTAATTTCATGCTAAGTAGGAGCATTAAGGAATGCTTTCAGAAGGAAATATTTAGAGTGAGAACTGGATTCTTAAATAAAGCCAAATGACATTTAGACATATAATTCTTCTGATGAAAAGTGAATCTCCACTGCTCTAAAAATGTCCAGACTCCTAAGCATGACATAAAAGACATTATTTATTCTGGCTTCTTGACATCTATTATTTTTTCCCAATACCAGTTCCCCTACCACCCAGATGATGCCTTTTGGGGACTTATCTCCTGCCCAGTGGATAAAGCTTAAAGGGGACTATGCATTCAAGAGCCCTGACCTCCCTCCTTAAAAGGTAGGCACGCGACCAAAGCCAGGCCAGTCACACATGTCATTTGTGGAATGTAAGCAGAGTGTTAGGAGATGGTAAATGGTTCCTTTCACTCATTTAAGCAGCAGCAGCACCAACCCCTGGCCGAACTTTTCCTTCTTTGTGATTATTCTTGTGCTCTGGAAATGCTTTGACCCCTGCTCTATTCCAAGTCTGGCTCTAATGCTGTTCCATCAATGTTACTTACGCCCAAAACCCATCCGACAAATTCTCTCCTGTCAAACTGGAGTCAGTTTCTGTTGCTTGCAACCCAAAGAACACAAACTGATGTACACAAGCTTTATGATCTGGCTCATTCCCAGTCTTTTTCTGCACTAGGTCTCCTCCAACATATGTCCTACTGTCACCCAGTGGTTCTCAAACTTGAGAGTGCAGAAGGATCACCTGAAAGTCTTGTTAAATGCAGATTTCGGGGCCCCACTCCCAGCTGAAGTTCCCCGGTTGAAGTTGCTGTGCTGTTCCGGGAGCACACGTTGAGAACCACTGCTGTAGAGTCATCATTCTCTCCGCACCCTTCCCACTCGTACCTCCTGCCTGGGTAGGGGAACCAACCGTCCTGGTGTGCCCGGAACACTGGAAAGCGCTTCCCAGGAAATGGGACATTCAGTGTGAAAACCAAGACAGCGCTGGGCAAATGGGACTCCAAGAATTGCAACTAAAAAGAGTAACTCCTTTCACCACCCATAGGAAGTAGAAACAAAAATATGGACACATTTGTTTCACACTCTTTTATCTCCCATTGAAGAAGGAATTCGAAGACTTATTCATAGATGAAACATTCTAAAAGATTGGCCTCAAAATTATTATTTTTTGATATTCAAAACAGATGGGTTAATTTTTTAGGTAGACTCATACAGAGACCAGTTTATTCATTCAGAATGTCATAGTTGAGAAAAGAATTACTCATGTACATGTTTCTTACCCTGAGATCGCCGGAGGAGAACATGCTGATGTAATTGTTAACCATCCGAAACACAAATCCTCGGTCCATAAATGTAAAGCAGCGCTAAAAGAAGGGAAAATTCTGACTTCAAACATTTTTCACTTCAAGAATAATGGAAGATTTTAGAAGTCAAGTAACATTTAATTAAATGTGATATGCAGTAAGTATTGCAAAATCTTTAGAATATGTTTAAGACTTCATCCAGACATGACAACTAATTATAACTGCTGAATATAGTATACAACTCTGAATGTTAACAAACATATTTAGTATATTAATTTTTATAAAACATCACTTGGGACTTGTTAAGCAAATATTACAGCCTTTCTTCCTCATATAGAAAGGTTTCCCTTTTTCTTGTGTATTTCTTTTAGCCATTTAGTTACCATTTAATTTAATTTTTTTTTTTTTAGTAACTGATTTCATGCTTCCTGGTGTTCAGATCTTTTGTGCTACAACACTGGGTAGGAACTGAGGTGGTAGAGGTGGGTCAGAAAACCCTTTTAAATCTGCCTGGCCTCCTTGAATAATGTAGCTCTTCTCCTGCACAGCCAAGGCATCTTGAATTTGAAGAGTGAAGAAAGGAAATGCTGAGAATTTTATCAGTGAGTTGCTTGCTATTTCCTTTATTCTGTCATTAAAGTCTCTCAATTTTAATGTGTCAAGTCTTAAATACTAGGTAGATTTGGAGGAAACAGACAAGCATTCCTGGTTGGCATAGCCCTTGCTCTTTCTCTTTCCAAAGGCTGGATGGCAATGGCAACTGTAACCAAGTTACAACGGCCAACGACTGCAGGGGACAGGTGTGGAGTAGGAGGCATGGGTCATACCTGTTGATGCAGATTGCCTTGTGGCTCATCCCAGGGTGCAAGTTTCACTCTATCCATCTATGCATGCATGAACACAGAAACTACCTGAGAAAATTTTGGCAGCAAATGTAGGTGGAATGCTTCATTATTGTCCAACCTTCCATTATCAACCACTGCAATGTTTTGCATTTTTTAAATCTCACCTCAATTTTATTCACAACTCTCTCAGAGAGGACTGGAAATAACATCTTCCTACAGTTAGTCTATCAAGTAGAAATTCTCCCATAAAAGTATGACCACGTGTAAACAAGTGCTGTTTTCTCTAATGATGTTCTTTTAATGGTTAGGTCATTTATAATTTTGTTTTGTTTTTCTCTTCCATTTTTCTTCTCTCTGCTTTGTTAATTTTAGAGTGTATGTACCTATTCATTACTGGGTTAGCAGACTGCCTCTCTTATATTTTCATTTTTAGTATGAATTTTAGTTCTTTCAGGAACTATCCATTCAGTAAAATGTAAATGGCTTCTGTGTCCTCCCTTCTCCCAACAGAACAGTGGGGAGAGAAGGACACAATCATAATAGGCTCAGGAGTTGTAGAACAATAAAGGCAGGCAGAGCTAGATGGCCTTTTGTGCCTTCTGCCCTGTGATGGATCTGGCTGGGGTGTCAGATTCTTCCAGGCCATCAAAAGGTAACTCTGACTGCAGGAGAAAGCCCCCATTGGGCTACCTCAGGGTGTGCCCTGCATGAAGAGCTCTCTCCAGAAGACCTCTCTTCTCTCCTTCCTGTTGGGAAAGGGCACTGGGTCTCACCTTGCAGACAGAAAGAGACCAGCCAGCACATTTGTCGGTTCTAGAAACTTCCCAAGAAACAGTAGGAGAAAAAGAACCTTGGGGGAAGCCTCTGGAGATGACATGAAAGACCTCTGACTCAACAAAGGAACGGCTGGCGGGTCCTGTCTGTAAACCTGTCCAGGGTAAGAGACAGCAATTGCCACTTCCCCAGATTTATTTGCACACCCACTCAATATTTTCTGGTGTCTAACACAAAAAGACAAGTAAAGTGGCTTGATCGAGGTTGCAGTAATAATAGTTGGACAAAAAAAAAGAAAAACAGTATTTTTCTGGTGGAGTGTATTATTTGTCAAATGAATCTACATGTTGGCTTCTTCCTGACTTTCAATACAAATGTATGCAAAGAAACATAACTAATCTCCATTTATATCCAGTTTGGTAAGTTGTTTTTCAATATTTTAATTGCAAATTTTATTTTCAAGGGATCAGCATATGATCTTTTCATCATGTGAAAAGGAGCCTGGAGATGATATAATTACAAAAATATTAAATTCCCAAAGGTTTATTCAGCATCTTGCTAGAGCTATAGCCAATCTAGAACATCACTTCAAGGACAGAAGTGCCTGAGAGAATATTATTCCAGAGCAGCTTCTCCTTTAAAAATTTCATTTCTCTCTTTAAAAATATTTGGAAGTACTATGATTTGTGGCAACACTCAAACTGTCACTTTTATTTAACATTGGTCCTTCTTCAATGAGACTCCAAAGTGGAAGAAAAACTACAAAGTATTTCAAGCATGAAAGATATATAGGTGAAAGTATTCATCTAATAGTTCTGGTTTTGACCCTTCATTATAAATGAGATGTGAATTGATGAAGATTTAGAATATCTCACACCCACCACCCTGGGGGCTTGAGCAGCACTGGGACTCCCGCGACTGTACCTTAAGGAATCTGGCAACGCTCTGGTTCGCCCTTCTTGTTTCTTCAAGTGCCTCTTTGTATTTCCAAATCACATGGTCAGAGAAGACCATCACAAGGGTGTCCACTTCATTTTGGTAAGAGTCTGGAAATCTTTGAGCACGGGAAAGCTAAGGAAAGAACGGATTGCTTCTTCACAATGTGGCATGTGGAATACAAATCTTGGTTGGGGAAAACCAAACAACTAGAAGACTTACTTCATTGCATACACTGTCAAATAAAACCCGAGTCCTTTTGAAAATCCAAAAGCAGTAATAAAACAGAAGCTGAAGTTACAGAAGTTGAATGAATAAATAGAAAATTAGCAGTGGAATGCTGGAGCTGGTTTGCATGTGCTTTTATTATTTTTTTAAACCAGTTTACAGGGACACCATGTATAGGTATTATGAGTATCTAATGGTCATGATTTGCATATGTTAAAAGTTTATTGTTGGAATCAAATCAAATTAACAAATAAACCTGACCAGTTTAACAGTATACATCATTTAAAAAATTCTTCCCCATACTGCTTTGACAACAAGAATAAACAGTTCACCTACAGGAAAGCAATAATTGCTTTTTAAGTAATCAGTCACTTTTTAAATTATTTTTTAAATCTTAGTCCTCTGTTATCTACTGAACACGTCAGTGTCTACATTTCCATCACATGTACACAGATTAATAGCTTGGGTTTTGATATACCCTCTGCTCTTCCCTCTTTTCTTCCATTCCTACTCCCAACCGAAAGGTTATGTTATATGATAAATAAGTGAATAATATTTTTAACTGTTCCTCTCTTCTCTGTAAGTAAATTCCAAAGGCTCATGGTGGGAGAACTTCTGGACTGGGGATCACGGGCTTTCTGTCTTAAGCCAGGAGAGGAAGGGAAGTGAGAGGACAGCATGACCCCTAAGCTGCTGAGCTGGGACAGGGAAAAGACCCTGGGGTATGGCGGGGCAAAAGCCAGGAGGCCGAGAACACATGAGCTGAATTTCAGGCATCTGAGAGTTTTGTCAAGAACAAGGAGGATAAAGGTGAGCAAAAGGCTGAGCTGGTACAGTTGACTATTTTGCTCCAAAAAAGGAGCACTGAGAAGATCTTCAGCTGTTCCCAGGAAACAGGAACTTGCCTGCATTGCAAAAGCAGGTGTCACAGGAGGTGCTGTCCACCCAACTGCACAGCACCCCTCAGATGACCAGGCATCTCGCCTGACCCCCTCAAATCTACCACACTTCCTTCTTGGTGGTTAAAACTGAATGGCAGAGAAAATCATTCACCTCACAATTAAAAATAAAATAAAATAAAATAAAACGCAAACTGCTTGGGAGACATTTAATGTGAGTACCTTTGAGTCAGATGATGACAACAGATCTTTTCCAACCATGATAGGTTGAGATGGAGTGTGGCAGTTGCTACTAAAGATGAAAGGAATATGGAATCAGTGCTGACACACTGTGAAGACATAACAATGCTCTCTATGATCAGCTCATTTCTTCTTTGACCATTCACAGGGTGTTTCATGACCTGGCTGTTTGAGCAGATGCATACTGGTGGGAACTGGGGAGGATTTTACTTCCATTCATTCTTTTTACACCTGAGGAAACTGACCCTGAGATGTTAAGTATCGTCTTTATCATCTATCGAGTTTGTGGCAGAACAAGGATTCCATACGTGAGGTGCCTGACTCCAAGATAGTTTACTGACAGAGAGATGTGAATCATTCTGATTTTGTATTATATTTTTCCCTTCCTCCAAGACAGGAGGCTCTTATCTCCTGCAGTAGGAGAGCATGCACAGCTAAAGAGCAAATATAGAACTTGACAGTTAAGAGTTATGGAACACCAGAGAAGAGTAAATGTCCAGTTAGGGCAGGTGTGTTTCTGCTAGTGTCAGGGCTTTTTCTGGGAAAACCTGAGGCCTGGAAGTATGGGTGGGCATCTGAGTGAATTCCCCAAGGATGGTGGCTGTGTCGACTTCCCTAAGCCCTCAGAGTTGATAGAAGTGTCCTCACATCCCTCTTAAGAGTTAGCACTTATCCCATGTGGGAAGACACTGCATATGCCTCTCTCTGCAAGGCAATAGGTAAACCCTTCAAGAGCCGTCCCCCCTTTTCTCTTAATGTTCAGAACAATAACTGCAGCTAAATCCCAGCAGAACCCAACTGGGAATTTGCTGGGATAAAAAGGTAGGGAGAGAATACACTCAAAGGAATTTCAAGGATTAGCTAGCATGTACCAGCAGCAGCAAAGGGAATACTTCTGATTTTGCGGGGGCTTGATCAAGGCAGTCCAAATGTAAAAGAGAACAAGTCAGAATTCATTGATATGGGGACCCTATCAGGACATGGGATTTAACAAGACCTCAGGGAATGGGCAACTTACTGCTAGGGTCGCTCTTGGGAGCCTGGAGATGGCCAACTTCAAGTAGACTGAAAATGCCCTCATGGCCCTGGCAGGTGATAGGGGCAGAAATATAGAAGCTGAGGGAAGTGATATGTAGGAACGGATAGATTAAGACCATAGGACCCAGCAGTATATTCCATGGGAAGGCTTGGAGACACATCATTCACCAAGGCCAAGGTGAGTGGGGAACAGGATCACTAAGAAGTTCAGTGGTGTGTCTGAACACAGAGTCACAGAGATGGGTCATTAACAGCCACAGGGATGCTGAGCCCCCAGAATAACAGAGGCCATGTGGTAGCACTTAATCTCCAGAAGCCAGGACTGCAGTTACCTTAGCAAATGGCAAAGGTGGAGAGGCAACCAAGAGAACTTGATGCTTAGGAGTCTTAGAGTCAGTTAATGACATGTGGCAACCCTAGGGGCAAAATGGACAGCAACCAACAATGGTACTGCTTAGTATCCACAGTAGAAAAGAAGGCAAGAATGGAGGAGAAAATGAAAAGTCATGATTCCTTGCTTTGCTCCTGGACCAGAGTCAATTTTTAGATATGGAACTCATTGACGGAAGACATGGCAGGGTCCTTAAAGCAAAGACCCTTTCAACACTGTGGTATGCACTACTGTAATCCAATCGGTCCTTCTCCTAAGGCTCTACAGCCATTTTCTCTAGTGAGTGAATAGTGGAGAAAGGGGAATACCAATACATTTAGAGGACTGTTGGGCATGAAGATATAAGGTGACATTGAAACCTGGAGACCAAAAGCATCATCATATTTATCCTGTTTGAGTGGGAATTTAAGGGAATTAAAAATCATGCCCTGGTTTTAGCTCTGATGACAGTGGGCTCCATAGATCCAAAGACCTACCAAATAATCATTCACTAAGTCCCAAATGCATACTTTGTACTGAATCACTGGTATGTGGAGTAACTCTGCTCTGGTGCTCGGCCAGCAGAATGTCAAAGTGGGGAAGGCTGAGTGGAAGCCTTTGACACTGCCCCATCCCCACCAAGAGAGTGAATGCAAATCACCATCCCTAGCCCGTGCAATATTGTTTTGATTTGCTCTCTCAGTGGGGCAGAGGTAGTATAAGAGGCTTCCCCTCGATCTTAACACAATGGGGGCAGAGAAAAATATGTGACTGTGTGCAACTCAGGTGATGCATTGGGTGCTGCTTGGTCCTCCTTACCCAGTTGTGCTTGTGACTGGTCACATGCAGCAAGGCTGGCCTGAGCAAGGTAGAGTTGCCAGATGCTGAGACACCTCTGGAATGAAGGTTTGGATCACTACCATATGAGTCACCAAGATCTTCAGAGATGATAGCTGAGAGTAAGGGGAATCAAGGAGATGACGAGCACTGGGCTGGGCTCTGAGAGCACATGCATGATGGGGGAGGCAGTGTTTACCCCTAGACTCCATCTTCTAAGTCTGTTAAGAAGAAAGCTCCATGGGAACTGTAGAGGAATTGATTCCTGAAAATATGCAATATGCAGTGTAAGGTGTGGCCTATGGCAACCCTAGGTATGTCTAGCTTAAATGTCTCTCCAAAAGAGAATCTACAGGGATGAGTAGAATTAGTGGCACACCTTTGGGATCCACTTAATCATTTGTGCCAAGGTTATGGTCTCCCTAAGCTGCTCCTATTTAGGGGTTCTATAGCCAGGTCATTTCTGCCCACGCAGGGTTGGTCTAATAAATGAGTCTCTGCTCTCAGGCTGCCCATAGGCTCAGCTGACACTCACTATGAGGTCTTTCTAGCCAATATTTCTTCCTACCCCATCACCCTCCACAGGTGTTGGACCTGCCTATTCCTTTCTCTTGCTCTTTTTATCCTTCCCAGGCATCTTCTCCAATAAATCTTTGGCACTTCTAATTTTATCCTGGCATCTGCTTCTGTCACACATGATCATTTCTCCTACTTAAAAAACAATTAACATAAATTGCTAAGGTTTACAAAGCAAATAAAAATGGAACAAATGAGCATATTCGTCAGCATAATTGTAGGATAATGTCATATTACCTATGGTCTTACCTGAATTTTATTTGTGTCAATCAAGTGCTGTGCCATTGATTTTAGGATAATTGCAAAGAAGAACCAAGAATGCTGTTATGAAAGAATGACAATCAAAAATTTATTATGCTATTATAAAATGATAATTCTATTTTTTATAATATGTAATATTATGTTTATCGTAAAACACATGTTTTGAAAGTAAATTCATCAGAACTATTCTTCACTATGTTGGGACGGTCTTTATCAGAATTCTAATGGTAAAAGTAAATATCAGATACTACATTTCCTCAACTATCTTAAAAAATGTTTAATCTAAAACCAGATTTCAGCCTACTTGACAAGGTTGATTCATGTTAAGTCCTCTGGAGACAGCAGTCTCATGAAATACTTATTCACTTAGTTAAATGAAATTAAATAGAACTTTTTATATAGAAATTTATCATAACAGACCCTTGACATTTCCAGGGCTAGGGATAAGAGTACAAACGGGGCTACATGTCCAAATAATTAAAAATTGGAAGTCAAGCTTACAAGCTGCAAATAAAATATGTTCTATCCTCCTACCTTGATAAATATAACTTCACAACCACTCAGAAATTCTACCAGAATGTGAGCCTGTGGGGAGAGCAGGTTCCTTATATACCCCCTCTTCTCACTGAGGCTCTGTCTCACACCTCTGGGACCTGGTGCACATATGTGACCACGAAGCCTGCATACCCCACTGCTATCCACAACCCAGCCTCCCTCTGCAAACAGCTCCCCTAAGCCTCTCAGGTCTAGGGCTTCAAATCTGCCCTCTGTGATATGGACCAGGAAAGAGATCTATGCAGGCCTTGGAATCAGTCTTGAGTCTCTAGAGGAGGGCTCCTATGGACCCTTTCAGGGTGTGTGGTCTAGGAGGGTAGGCAGGGGACCCAAGGCATATTCTCTTGGCTACTCACACCTCGCTCTGGCGGGGAGAGGCACAGCTGGAGGAAGACCAGAGAAGGGACCTCTCAGTGCATGTGCCAGGAGGGGGCTCCTCTTTCCAGGGCCCAGATACAAAACACATATTGTTGATGTGGTGTAAAGAATGCATCTTTCCTGATCTTCTGCCTTCCTTTCCCAAAGGTAACAATTTTGAATTTTTTTGTTCATCAAAATTTGGCAACACATACTTACGTACTTAAGCAATAGTGTTGCCTACCACTGAAACTCATATCAATGGAACCATATTGTATGTATTCTCCTCGATTACTTTTTTCCATTCATCAAGTTCTGTTGTGATGTTCATCTATGTTGCGGCCTGACTTGTATCTTCATTGCATCATACAATAATCATAATTTACTTAACTGCTTACTGTTGATGGGCATTTAAATTATACCCATTTGAAGCTGATACAAAGAATGCTGCTTGGATTTTTGAGTGCAGAGTCTAGCTCCAAAAGACTGACTAAGACAAGGAAGACAAGGTGTTGAAGTTTAAAGAGGTATCTCTGGCTCAATGAAGGGCTCACTTAGTAAAAAAAAAACGTAAATAGCTACCTGAAGTTGGAAGCGAAATTCATATTGTTTGGAGTTTAATGAATCCAAGGCACACAGTTAAAATCCTCTAGCACCATCTTGTCCAAAATGATATTTTTAACCAACACACCAAATGTGCCAACTTTTTTCTCCTAATTCGACAGACACCTGCTGCTTTCCATCTATACTCAACACTCCAGCCTGTCACCACTATTTATCTTGAGTGCACCAAGAACTAGCTAAATTAGTCTTGTTTTTAATTCTGTCTGACAACAAGAACCCCCTGACTCATCTCCTTCACTCTAATTTCTGTAGGCACCACACGTTTCCTTTTCTAGCCCTATACTCACTGTCTCCACAGCCTAAATCCATCCACCAGGTTCTCTGGAACAGAGGGCCCATAATTAACAAAAGATCCAGAAGAATCAATTTCTCCTCCAAATAGTCCCTTCACTTTTGTCTTTTACCTGAAATGTGGCTCTGCCCTGGGGTTGCTGCTTCTCCAGCACCATCTCAAGTGGCCTGTCTCCATCCTCAGCCATCATTCTTTCCTCAGCACAGCAGCCAAAGGTCGCATCACATCACCCCTCTGCTCAGAAGCCTCTACTAACTCCCAGGTGTACTCTGAGTGGACAGCAAACCTTTACAGTGGCCCACAAGGCCGGACCCCACTCCCGAAGTTCCCCATACTTCTCTGACTTTATTTTACCCCCTCTCCTCTTTGCTCGGCATACCGAACTCCCTGCCATCCTGTAGACACATAATCAAGCTGCCGCCTTACGACTTCATACAGGTCTTTCTACTTTAATGCTCTACCCGAAACATTTGCATGACCAGCTCCCTCACTTCCTTCACAGTTTTGCTCAAGTAGCATCTCTTCCATGAGGTCTATTCTGCTCACCCTATAAAAAGTGAAAATCTCATCCTTCACCCTCAGCGCTGCAGTTCTTCTTAACTGCCCTACACTTTTTCCACCTGTACAAGCTTTCACCTTCTAACATACCCTATCATTTACTTTTTTGTTGTGTCTGTAGCCTATTGTTTTTCTTCCTCAGTAGAACCCAAGCTCCCCAAGGGCAGGAATCTTTATTTTGTTCTCTGATGCATTCCATGTGTCTAGGATGGTCATATGGGAGGCATTTAGAGCATATTTTCTGAATAAACGGAATGAATATACTCCTACAGCTAATTTAAATGAACACATTGCTTGGCTTTGGATAATTAGACTTTTGTAAACTCACAGTGGTGCTGATCCCGGCTACCCTCCTACCTACTTCTAGCCATCTGTCTGTCAAATCAGGAGGTAGTTAATTTAGCTTGGAACTGAATTCGCCATTTAATAATAATTTAACTCTATCATTTTACAAGCTTCTCACCATCTGTTTTTTTTTCATGTTCCCATAAATGCACGGGCTTCAGCTTTTCATGGCCAAAGAGTAGATGCTGCTTCTCCTCCTCAATTGATATATTCATCAGTACAGTATCCTAATGCCTGCCTTAGTCATTTTCCCTCTTACTATGCCTAAAAACCCCAAACAACTTTATTTTTGCTACACTTAGTTTTTTAAAAAATGTTCTAGTTCATTCTGCATAGTCATTCATTGTACTTTTAAGTCAAAAAACACTTGGGTCTCTTCTATTTTATTTAGGTGCTGTTCCCTTGACATAGATCTCTCATTTTCATATTTTTATATGCTGCAGTTTCAGTACAAAATCTACGCCAGAAAATACAAGAGAAATGATAAAAACCAACTGATGCTATCACCTTCAGTGGGTGAGAGTGACTCATCCTTAGTACCAACAAATAAATGGCCACATTTGATTTCCTTACCTTCAGAACATGCTTTATTGTTGTTGATTCATTTGATTTCAAGAGACCAGTCACATTTTTAGCCAGTTCCTCATGTATAGTTCTCTCCTCGTATGCCCTGGTCTTGAAGACAAACTGAAGAAAATCCAAAAAGTGAATAAAATTAAATAGTTTCAAAGGAAGCATACAAGAATTATGTTACACTCATAACTCCTATCTCCAAATTATCTGCTTCAGATTTTGTCATGAAATAAATGAAGGCCCAAAGAGAAGAGTAACACACGCCTGCTCCTATTTAGGGATTTGCACAGATAGGGTCTTTTTCACTTATGCTCTCCTTTCCTTTTTGTAGCAATCAAGAGACAGAGTCAGAGAGCAATTTATCAGGTTCAAGAAAACATGGAGGGCTTTGACCCACCTACTTATAGGGCACATTTCCCCTTCTCCTTCCTTCCACTGGTAACAGGTGGCATGGTAGCAATTCTTCATCCTGAAAGGGGTAGAGCACCTACTCAAATAGCCAAGTGGGGAAAGCGGGTGCCATCTAGAGGCCAGCAGTTGAGCTCCCCCTCAAACCCAGTATCTACCATCCCATGCTTAGACACATCTATCAAGGGTTTCAAGAACATTGGCCATTGGTAAGATAAAGCAAATGCTGCTCATTTGTTTTTGTCATTGAAGATTGGTTTTGGCATGCACCACTAAGTGCAAGTAACGGTTTTCATTTTCAGTAGTTCTTTGTGTCTTGTAAGGGTATCAATATCAACTTATGCATGTACATGCATTTCAAATATAAAATAGTGGTAGCAAAACTGTATTATTTTACTTATCAGCTGGTTCACCTCAAGGAGGTATTTCTTCATGATATTCGCCACTCTGTATTCAAGAGTGAAGGCAAGCAAGAAACTGGCTCAAAGTAGAGGCACATTCCATCTGGATCTCTAACCATTTCTTTGATCTTTGTAGCATATCAGCATTTGAGCTGTCCTAGTAGGGCCTGACTTCTCCAAGCTCATCCCAGAGGAGAAGGACAAAGCTAACAGGTGTATGAAACTAGCTAAAATCAAGAATAATAATGATCTCCCCCCATGGATTATGACTCATATTGGGGAACTCATCATCAACTATCTTATCCCATGCAGTTATTTATCCCCAAGAGCATGGCAAGTAGCTCTAAAATATTTCATATATTTTTTTTTGCTAGAATATGTCAGTGTCACAAATCACTCTAAACCATGGCATTTAATTAGATTGATTTGAGACATACATCTTTGAAAAAGACATGGTTTACGCGTACATTTTGGATATTGTAGATGGAGTGAGTTAGAAGCATTTAGCATCACTGAACTTGAAATGGTGTTTCGTTTACTTTTGAACAATTATGAATTTCATTGATTATTATGTCTTTCAAGGATATCAATGCACATACTGGTATTAGGTCATTAATCTTCATTATACTCAAGTGTGAAAGAGAACTTAATATCAACATGTTGAAAAAAAATTTTTTTTTATCCAAGGGTTAAAAAATAGACACCTTGATTCAGGCTGTTCGATCACAGAATCCTAGAGCTGGACGCTCATCTGGTCTACCCCATGTCATGTCATACCATGAGAAAACTGAAGTCTACAGAGACTGATTGCTCATGTTAGCTATGTAAGCTTAGAAGTTGGTCTCTTACTTTCTACTGCAGTGTTCTTCCAAGAGTAAAATGTAAGTTGATTATATTCATTAGGCTATATTTGGTTTAGAGATATTAAAAAATGTTCTAAAATATCCATAGGGATTGTTAGAAGCCTGAAATTCCACAAAGGTGAATTTCTGGATTTGAATCACTTCAAAACAAATGAAATAAGCAGTCCCCTATATTACAAAATGAAATGATCTTGGTAGGATATTTCAGACCTCCTGGTTAAAAATAATAGCCACACTAGGGTGCATTTTCAACTTCCATCTCCAAAGGCATCACAGACAAAGAATCTACCTTCTAATTCTCATAAAGAATTAGCTTTGGCTCCCCCACACAAAAAAAGTCACAACCCCAGAGGATTCTTAATGCAGTGTCCAATGATTATATCGGAATAAGTTAAATAATGCTTTTGCTGAGATGCAGAGTCCTGTATATAAGATGGATTGAGGAATTTTTTTTCTTCTCAGGCAACTTTGGAGACTGATCTGGAAAACTGGGCTCAATATTGAGGGGGGGAAAGTTCTCCAGACAATTCTGCTGAATAACAAATTCATCAGTACCCTATAAAAGTAAGCTATGACCTTGTCTTAAACAGAAAACAAACTTAAAAAGGCATCTGTAGGTGAAACTAGCTTTCTGCAACTGAAATGGAGTTCATTTGGGTAAAATTATACCATCTGTATATTACTGTGAAATACCTATTTTTGGCATATTAGACTATTTTAATGAAAGTCCCATCCACAATTTCTGGCAGGCAGAAAATATATATAAATAAAACAGTAGTGTAAAAAATTCCCTACAGAAGGTGACTAGGAGGGGGTCATTCAAAAATGTAATTTCTAGTAATTTTTTTTCACAAGAGCATTGGGGGTTTATTACGAGTTTCTAACAGAAAAGATTCAAATTCTTCTCTAGCCACCTACCTAGATAGCCAGAATATAGGGGCCTTCCTTTAATTAAAAATGTCTATGTCTTAAAAAGATTTCATCTACGCACAGGAAAAAAAATAGAAATTTAGGTCCTTTATGGTGCTTTTATTTATCTCTGGATGGCTTCCTTTCCATTAAAGAAGATGGCATTTAAGTAGGAATGTTCAAACATCATCACAAGTTCACTGGCATTAATTCATAGGCCAATGAGAACGTAAACATCTCCGAGTGAACACTCGGCGAAGGACACCGGAAGGAGCAGTGCACACGGATGGAATGGGCAAGTGGTTCATGCCAGAAGAGAAAGGACTTAACATACCAGAAGCAGGTACAAATATACAGTAACTGGGAAAATGAAATAATGCCTGAGAAAACAATAAAAAGAGCTAAGAAAACATCACAGAAGAAACAGAGCATTCAACAAACCCACAGGATAAATCATCCTTACATGTACATAGGAATCTCATTTGTTTGCAATGTTGAGTTCAAGAGGAAAACATTTTAGCTTTCTCCTTTTTCTCCCCACCCCCCTTCCAATGTAAATACTCATTTGGACCTTACACATTATTTAAACATTCATACATTTAAATATCTCTAGCCAGTCAATGCAACGAGATGGAATGCTAAGTAGCTAAAGGGGACGCTTCGCATATTACTGAGGCCAGTGCCAGTCAATGAAAGGGAGAAACTTCCCACTTGTTGCAGACAGAAAATGAGACAAACCACACAGCAGAAGGGGATCTGACCAAGGTCCAGGTGGCGGTTTCATACCTTTATGTAGGACTGGACGGAGTGGTCTAGCTGTTCCTCGTGGCATTTGGCCACAATGTCAGTAAGAACCCTGGAAAAGCAAAGCAGTTCAGTGGCCCTTCTGGAGACAGCAGAAAAGTACCATTTTGCTTTTGTCAGTAGAGTGCTTGCTTAACTGTGTACTTAATGATTACTAAATGAAAGAATGAATGAATCTAGTTCAGATACCCCCACCCCCGTATACGTTTAAGAGCGGTTAGCGATTTCAAACCTTGAAACTTCTAAACAGTAAGATATAAGTAATGTCCTGCTGGAGACTTTTTGCTCCAGTTGAATGGGCTAATTATGGTCTGTGAGTTTGCTGACAGTGTCTTAGAAGAGAGTAATTTCTACTACCCTATGAAGTCGGAGAACTCCTTTTCTAATTAATCATCATATTCCATTTTGAAGGGGCTTGTCTTCCAAACTAGAGGCACTGAACATGCTTTTGGAAGAAGTAATTTGACTAGGATGCAGGGTTTTTGTTCCCACTTAACTGCATTAGGGTTTCAAGTAGCAGTGGTGGTATAGGTTCCATATCATCCCTATTAGTGGGTGCATGGTTGTCATGCCTAGGAATAGCTTAGAACTGCAACAGGACTAGCAGCTGAGTCTTATCAACAAAGAACATATATTCATGCTGAAAAGAGCAGTACTTGAAGACACAGTCATGGGCTTTTTTTTTTTTTTTTGGGTGGGGGGAAATACATGGGCTGGTAAAGTCATAGGCTTATAATACGAGTTCAGAACAAGCTGGTTGTGAAGCCTGGAGAGATGCTTTAATTTTCCAGACCTTTAGGTCTCTACTTTAAAAACTAGGCTAAAAATCCTCATTCTGAAAGAGGCCTATAATAATAATAATAAAAGAGAAAAGTACAGAAAAGTACTTCAATGCCAAGAGTAATATTTTTTTTCCAGACTACTATGACTAACATTTTTAAAAAATGAACACCAGGAATAGGTGATTTCATAATTAATGCAAAACATTTTCTCTGTAGAGAGGAAATTGTGATTTCCAAAGTCACCAGCTAGATTACTAATGTTTGAGACACGTGGAAAATTGGACAGGTCTCCAGAGAATTATACCGAGTTGAAAAAGTCAAAACTAAAATGCCAAACGTAACATGATTTCATTTATACGATATTCTTTGACAAAATCAAAGAACTGGAGAATAGATTAGTGGTTGCGGGGGGTGGGTGGGGGGTGGCATGGTGGGGAGAGTGGGGGTGGCTCTGAAAGCACAGCAGGAGGAACCCCTGGGGTGTGCCGTGCCCTGACTGTTCCAGAACGCTGATGCCCCAGTTGTGTGCCATAGCTTTGCAAGATGTTATCCATGGGGAAAGATGGATAAAGGGCAAATGGGATCTCTCTGGGTTGTTTTTCATTATATGTCAACTTACAATGATTTCAAAAGAAAAACTTTAATTAAAAACCACAAGGAAAAAATAAAAAGGGATCTAAAATTTTACTCTGATGATAATACCTGATGATGAGAAAGTAAGGATTCAAGAGTGAAGAACGTCAAATTTGAGACATTCAAATGAGATGCAAGTATATGCCATTAGAATGCTGCTGGGTTATTGTCAAGGTTTTGGCATAACCACAGATTATAAAATCTCTTCTCCTCAGGCTGCGTTACAGATACCTGGTCACAGCTGTGCTTATTTCATCTTCTTCATTCTCCACCAGAACCTTGAAGAGTTGATTCAAGATTATAGGCAGAAAACTCATGATTGCATGAATCTTCTCCACATTCAATAAATTCTGTAGCAAATTGGCAGGAAAAAAGGACAACGATTAAATTGAAAGCATGTTCTGCTAGTGTTTTTGAGAAACTGAACAGGAATCCAGCAGCTCACCCTTATCTGGCTTTAATATCCGAAGCAAAGCGTGACACCCAGTCATGGGAGTAATGTGGCAAGGACTCTGTCTGGGGAACTTAAAATCAATTGAATCTGATTTTAATCTTTTCTATTTTGGATAAACTAATTTTGCTTGCTTTTTAAATCAACCAACAGAAATAATTTTGCAATTGTTTGATAAAACGTTTACTTTCTGTATTGCTAAGGTATTTAAAACTCTTCAATAGTAATGATCTTTTTTCGCTATTCAATAGAAAATGTAAAGACCTCTGCTGCTCCTTTCTACCCCAGAGTTCACCAAAACTACCTGTGGGTCATTTACCTTACAAGAGCGGATGAAATTTGAGGTAGGTGATTGAGACATATCTTTTTCTCTTTTTTGGCACTGTTGGAAAAATGTGTTCACATTTGGATCCTAAAACAGAAAAAAAAAAGTATTTATTCCTAATGCTACATGAATTGGGTTGGAAACAATCACTGTGATGAGATGTGAGCATTTTTGGAGGATATAGGACCAGAGATGGAAATGCCTTATCAAAGGGTCAGTGTGACAAAGCTTTCATTCCCACTAGACATTCTGGCATATTGAAGGTACGATCTGAACTAGAGCCCACTTCTCTCCTATTTCATCCCCATGGGATTTGTTTTCCTTCTCAGCCACATGACCATGGCTGAAACATTACTGGCTCTGCTCTTTCTTTAACCTTTATTTAATTTCCTTCTTTCAATCTCCCACTGCTTCTTCCTCAGACTTTTACCAATTGTTCTTACATATTCCTTAACACATAAGAGAATGTATATGCTTTAATATGTGATAGGGATATTTTTAGGCTTAAAATGCCTAAATTGGCCAAAACTTAGAAAGTCCGTAACATAGTGAGATAAAACCCAATTCTTTCCTGTAGGCTATTTCCTGAAGAGTGCGGCACATTGGAAATTCTCCAAGTTCTGTGCTGAGGGCAGGAGCTGTGCGGTCAGGAAGTGAGACAGAAAACCCACGTGAGGATATGTTCTCTGGATGTTTCTCCGGCACTCACTGATTCTGGAAGGGCACCTCTGGTTTGGGCTTCCCTCGGGTGTGTGCGTGCGCTTGAGTTTTCTGTTTCCCAGCTCTAGTTCTTATGACTTTTAAATATCATTCTACTTATTTATTTGACAAATATTTATTGAAAGTTTACCCTATGCCAGGCCCTTGGCAGCCCCAAGGTCAGAGCTGTGGGTGACAGCCCTTCGTTACGGCTGATGGAAAGGCATCCAGCCATGACTACCACACTCCTCTTTAAGTTGAGAAGCTGGTATGTGCCTCAAAAGGCAGGTGCTAGATGGACAAATGACATGACAGCCCGACAGTGTCTGTGGGGTCAGAACACAGGATGTCCTGTCTGAGGAAGTGACATCTGAGCTGGCATCTGGAGGGTCGAAAGGATCACCGGGTCATGGGGGCACTCAGGGGAAGGCATGTGACCAGAGGGCCCCATGCGGTGTACAGCATGTTCTCAAGGCGATGTGTGTGGGGGCGGCGACAGCGGCTAGAGAAGGGGTGAGTCATAGTGAGCTAGAGACCTGGGAAGCCCAGGAAAGCAGCTGAGAACATGAGAAGGAGTTTGGGAGATTGTGAGATATGTTAACATAGGGTTGGGTGGTGTCTGACCATTTGGGGGAACTGGACAAGGGCAGATAGTATCAGAGGAAAGATGACTTTAAACAGTCATGAGCGTAGGACTGGGGAAGAGAATTACATTTGGCTTCAGTCACCTGCAGAGGTTACTGAGAGAAATTTTGAGCTGATATGTGCCTGAATTATTTCATTTAACAATCAAATATGATTAAGGATAAGTGTGAAACAGAGGCTGAGAAGCATATACACATTGAACTGAAGAAAGGAGAAATACATATTTGATATACCTGAAATGCTCTGCAGTTTATGAGTGGTACTATAAAAGCCCACATTTTGCAGTAAAATAAGCAGCATTGCAAAGGAAGGGTGAATTTTTTTTGTAATTTAACAATGATAATATTTACACGGGTATAGCATTTTATAGTTCACGAAATATTTTCACTTGCAATTTCTCATTTTGATTCTGACCACAACTTTGGGCAGCAGGATTTTATGGCTACCATTTTCCTAATGAGGAAATAGGGACTTCAGGTGGTAAAGTGAATTTCTCAGGCTTATTTAGCCAGAAATTGGCAGAGGTAGCTCTCAAATGCGGTTCTGATGACACACAAGTGGAAACCTTGGCAGGCACTGGGACTCAGACTCAGTTTGAAGCCATGGTCCAGGCTTTCTCTTTATCCCTTGGCGGTTGTCAGTTGAAGCAAACTGTCCCCTAAGGAGACTGGCATCCCGTTAAGCGCGCTTCTGGTATTTGGATCCGAAATTTGCTGGTTCCTGCTTGTTTAAGTCTTAAGAGCATTTTATCTGTATTGGGAAAGATATAAAATTATGCCCCCAATACTCTTCCTTTGCAGTTTTCAGTCATCTGCTTTTCTGACACCCCATGAAATCCTATAAATATAGAGGACATCTTATTCTGTGTGTTCAGAGGAGACGTTGAGGACAATGTACTCACCTGAGTATTCACTGTTGATACAACAAATGTTGACACTTTGAAAAGTGGCTTGCCACCATCAACCCATTTAATGTCAGTCCCACCATGCTGCAAAAGAGAATTTCTCACTGTCACTTTGGTGATGACAAATAAGGAAAATCTATGGATTATTTAGTTTTATCTTAATTCGCTGTCCCGATTCATTAATCATAGAGTGTATAGAAGTGGAAAATAAAAAGAACAAATATATTTGACAATTTTGGTCAATGGAACAAATCTATATCAGACAATCTTTTCCTCTAGAAGATCATTTCTAGTGGCCACAAACTCACAAAAGATTTGGAATATTGTAGTGACACCTGATTCATAACTACGCTGGGTGCATGAACTATGGTTTTTGTGTTAATTTAAGTAGCGGAAAGAAGATAACCTTGTATCACTTAGTTCATGCATTTTTTTCTCTTGTATTATACATTGTTAATACCTTTCCACTTGCAGAATCTTGAAAACTTAAATAATTAGGAGGCAGGCTTGTTGCTATTGGGATGTTATACTCTTGAGAAGCTATCTGCTCATGTCTCATCAGAGGAAGCCAAGCATATCCAACTGTGCAAAGGAACAGAGAGAAAATTTTTGAGTAGACACTCTCCACAGTAAGGAATAAAAATATAAGTCTGCCTTTATGAATATTAAATCTTACTTAATAAAGTTCAATACATCAGAGCTTTTAAAAAACTCTCCTTTTCAAGTCAAAGAGATGACATGTAAAGCTACCTGATTACGTCTAGTCAGTACCTGATGATTCCAGAGCCTCCTTCTTTTTGGCATTAGCTTTCGCATTTATATCACAGGTGACATGGTAAAAAGAAAACAGGATATGGTGTTTCTCATGGAGTTGTGTTGGTAGCTCAATTTTCACCTGCAAGGAGAGAGACTCAGATTTAAATCGTTTGTCCAGGATCAGTTTGGGCAACTTTGTCTTTTAAAAATTCTTTGGCTTAAATCCAGGTTCATGTTTAATAATTAGTGTTGGATGACTTGACTTTCAGTAAATATCTATTCTTCTAGCAATAACATGTGAACATACTGACATTTTTACACTTTTACAGTGGTGGATGATAAGAACCTAGTGTTTCTCTTTCGATCATTTATGCTATTAGAGTTTGGATTAAAGACACAAATGTACACACGCACGCTCTCATAAATACACACACACACTAACATAACTGTAGGATGTGAATAAGACACAGACTGAGGATCTATTATTAAGGGACAGAAACTGAGTCAACGGTTAATTCCTTCCCTCTCAAGATGTGGTCCCTGGGGTGCAAGGGTAGTTCAGTGGTAGAATTCTCGCCTGCCATGTGGGAGACCTGGGTTCGATTCCCAGTCCATGCACCTCCCAGGAAACAAATTAACACAACAAACAAGCAAAAACCAAAGAAACAAAAATTCACCAAATGGTGCTGCAATAATGGGATACTCACACGGAAAATAATGAAATGTGACCCTGCCATGCAGCATACAAAAAAAAAATGTGGTCCCTTGGAAGCTCATTAGAATTGCAGAAGCTCAGAAACCTCCCAGACTTATTGAATCAGAATCTGCATTTAAATAAGATCTCAAGGTGATTCGTAGGCACAATGCTGAGAAGCATGGCAGTACATGCTGTAGCTGTAGCTATAGCTGAAGCCTGGCATTCATCCTTTAAACAGCAGCAACTATATATGAAAAGGTTATTGTGATAAGTAATTAGCCATTTTATGGAGAAGTTTGTACAGTGGCTGGATAAATATTACTTCTGAATAAACATGAAAATAAACTTGATGCACATTAAGAATATACATAATGAGGAGCATACTCTAGATTCCTGGAAAGGAGATGTTTTGAAACAACCTGTGAAATTGCATAGTTCATTCAGTTTTCATAGCTCTATCACATATATTCTCATCCAATCTCCGTAATCGTCCTATGATGTAAGAAGGTACAGAAATAGGAACCAAGGCCAGAGATGTCAGGAGGTTTTGAGTAACTAGGAGTGTGGTCTAGTGAGTAAGAAGATCTGCCAAGAGCAGAGCCCACGTCTTCTGTTAACCATTTCATCCTGGAATCCCAGGATCCCATCCCAGGTAAGAAGCATTCAGTTCAATCTCACCAACTAGCTAGTTCGCAGAGGAGTCAAATCAAGGAATAAGTTGATAAAGAGTCATACAAGTGGTCTACTAGTATATTTATTAGACTCTCTGACCTTCTAGCTGTCTTGGGCATTTATTTTCATATTGTTCAAGAAAGGGTCGAGAATGGTGGTTTTCCATGTGTGATCCCTGGCCAGCAGCAGTAGCACCTGGGAACTTGTTAGAAATGCACATTCTCAGGCCCTAACCCAGATTCACTGAATCAGAAACGCTGGGATGGGTCCCAGAAATGTGGGTTTTTAAGACTTCCAGGTGATTTGGTTGTATGGTAAAGTTTGAGAACCACTTAATTCAGATGTTCTATAGGGTTGACCTATACTTTAGATGCCAGCATTCTAATCCTGTGGCAAAAGCCAATATACATTCCAAAATACACAAAAATAATGTATTAGAAATGTTTTTTTCTTTTTTTTTTTGCCAGCACAAAGAGCACATGGGAATGCAACATGTACTCAACAGTTTCAGTTAACTAAACACTAATGCAAATATCCTTCACTTAACAAACACTGCAAATATTCACATTGTATTATCACAGTGCCTTGGAAGAATTTATACTCATTTTTACAGTTGATACGATCATTCTTTTGTAGTAATAAAGAAGAAAATAAAACCTTGGTTTTGAATCTGCACTGCAGAGCTCACCAGGCTGTTCATTATATACATACTTTCATGGGGAAAAGCTCATGGCTTTTGCAAGGATTTCGGAAATACATGGGAACGAGAAGAGATTAAGTCAGAGTTAAAAGTAATCCCTTTTTTTCATACATCTTATCTGCAGAGAATAAGACTTTTCAGACAGGTTCTGCCAAGGGGTCAACCAATTTAATAATTTTGCACTCAATGGTTTGGAATGTGTTAACAGTCCTTTCCCTTAACATTTTTTTCATTGTCTGTCCTGAATTTATGGAAAAAAAAGTTAGGGGCATCAACAAATAGAAAGGTGTGATGTTTTTCATCCTAGACACCATGTTAGCCATGTCTGGAGTGACCCATTTCAATGTTCGGTACCTTACCACCTGATGCAGCCACAGACTTCATTGGTTGAGATCTTTCCTTTATGATTAATAATTAAAATTAGTCACTGAGACTGGCTGGCCTGAAGCTATTTATGACACAAGCTAACACATGCATAGTAATTTATTGTTGACCCATTGATTTTTTTCATATATGTATTTTAGTACAGTGTTGAAGCATCAGGCTCTGGAGTCATGTGGCCTGAGTTTGCATCCTGACTATCCGGACATAATCCTGGTTATGTGTCCTTGGCAAAATTACTTGACCTCTCTGATTCTAGCCATCAAATGGGAAGGTAATAATAGTACCTACACCTTAGAACTGCTGCGAGCATTAAGTGAGGTAATGGGGGTATGGAGGAGAGCATGGTGCCCAGCACAGCATGAGAAGTTCTGGATTGTTCACCGGTGTAGGCCTTGGCCCCAGGCTCCTTCAGGGTCCTGCATGTCACTGCGATGGTGCTGACTCATACGCTAGCTAGCCCTTGTTCTATCTATTATGATAAGAAATGCTGCCATTGATTGATAAAAGTGATCTGTCTGTAGAATACCGTCCAGTGAAAGAAAAGAAAAAATTAGGAAAATATACCACAATAAAAAGCTTTACATCTGTGAATGGAAAGATACAAATTTGCAGTACACACTCGTGGCAGCTGACCATTAACGTAGTTTACACATCTTGGTTAGGTCAACCCTAGCTAAAGCACGTCCTTGGTCTGAGATGTGGTATAGAATGTGTTTATCACTGTGTATTAAGTGACCCACTGCTGCAGGGGACAGTGGCAACCTGGCCTTACCTCGTCTGAGAAATCCGGATTCTGGGAATGATGCAGAACTGCTGTGTAGGCAGCTGAGGTGAAGAGGGGCCCTCCAGGTTTTCCATAAATACACTGTTCAAAAAAGCCCAACAGAAAAGGTATGAGTTGAATAATTATGAGTGTTATGGTAATTCCTGTCTGAGCATGAGAAAGGGCATAACCCTTCAGTTGCCAATCCCAGGGCAAAGATGAATCCTGTGATAACCTGCTGGGCTAGATGACATCTAATTAAACTTGAATTTTTTGGCCCACTGTCCTGAATTTGTTACACAATAGATGCTGCTGAAGGAAATCTGAATGCTTTAATTCATCATGTAGATATTACATCTGAATCGATGGACTATATGGCTTTTGATTACCAGGAGATAACGGCTCACTTGTTCAACCGGATCCCTGCGGGATGGCCTCCTGAAGGGGCGCATGGGATCCAGCTCTGGTCTAGAGCTTAAACAATCAGTTGTCAGAGACCATGAGACTTGGTTGGACCCCAGTCCTTAAGATGCTTTCACCTAATCATGAATGCTGGGCTGGTGAGCTAGGGCTGGAGCCCTGGTCCCACCACACTGTGTTATGGTGATATCTCAGCCCCTCATCCAGCCAAGGGGTGGAAGATGGTACTTCTCTAATCATGCACCTTAACAGCTCTCTCAGCCCAAGGCTCAGGGTCCCTCTTCTGAGGTCTGTCACCTGGCCCTGCTGTGGCTCTGGGTAGCCCTGGAGAATGCAAAGGGAACAGTAGACCCTCACACCACAATTGCTCTTTTTTCCTAGAACTTTCTCCATGATCACTGCTCTATCTGGTCTGGTATGTTTTCTATCAGGGCATGTGTCTTTACAAATTTTTAAAATTACATTTCAGTTTCAATGTTTCTCTCCTGATGCTAATGCTGCAGTGAAGCTTGGTAGCTGTGGATGCTGACAGTGGCTAAATACTATTTTTTTTTTTTTTTTTTTTGGCATGGGCAGGCACCAGAAATTGAATGCGGGCCTCCGGCCTAGCAGGCAAGAATTCTGCCACTGAGCCACCATCGTACCACCCCTAAATACTATTTTCAGAGACTCTGCTGTGGGTTGAATTGAATTCCACCCCCTGCCCCTGCCAGTACACGGTAAAGCCCTAATGCCCCACACCTGTGAATGTGATCTTTTTGGAAATAGTCTTTGGGGATGCTATCAAATTAAATGAAGCCATCCTGGATGAGAGTGGTCCCTGACCAAGGAATAGTGTCCTTATAAGAAGAGGGCAATTTGCATGGACACAGACACTCACAATGCCACGTGATGATACAGGCAGAGGTTAGAGCGGCGCGTCTACAAGCCGATGGACACCAAAGACTGGTGACAACCACCAGATGCTAGAAGAGCCCAGACATGATTCTCCCCCAGAGCCCTCGGAGGGCCCACGGCCCTGCCGACACCTTCAATTTGGGCGTCTAGTCTCCAGAACCATGAGAGAATGCATTTTTTTGTTGTTTTAAGTCACCCAGGTTGTGACAGGCATTTCCAGGGCAGCCCAAGGACACAAATATAAACTTCCTCTTAATTCTGCCTGACACATCCAATCACTCTTAAAATGATCATGATTCTTCTGAATAATCCTACAGACCTTCTTGGTAGCATAAATTAATGGACACAATTGGTACCTGACAGAGTGCCTTAAGAAACTATCTCAGATAATGGTGGGGATTAGTTAGAAATGAGCTTTGTCCTCTACTCTCTCATTTCTCCCATTTATCAAAATTGGAAAGACCTGGTAGCAGGCCCACTAGAAATAATTGCGCCCTCAATTTTTATAGGTCACTATATATTGCATGAGGTCTCTAAAATGCAAAGAGTATATATTAAATGCAACCTTTAAAAAATGTCATCTAGCTGCAGTTTTTTAAGGGTTTTTAAAAATTTTTTTAACATAACAACATACAAACATGAACATTCTTACCATATTCTTACAATATCATCACATAGTTGTATATTCATCACCACAATCATCTCTCAGAATCTAGCTGCAGTTTTGTAGGTTAAAACAGCAGAGCTCATACAAACCTGAGTCTTACTGAATTATTAAATCACACGATCAACACGCGGGACAGATTTCCCAGCTCCTCGGGGTGGCCGGCTACTAACACCCTCCAGAAATGTGAGCATCCCACAGGCCTGTTGCATTTGCCACTAGGCCAGTCTGCAGTCCTTCTAAGCAAAGTCCACGAAAAGCCTGCTGGGACGTGCCATTTTAAATCGAGCATGCTGAATGCGAGAGACGGACTAATCTTTGCAAAGGACAACAACTCCTACTGGAGAATCTCTGCACTTATTTCACACTAGAAGGGCTTTCCTGTTGCCCAACCATGAAAAACTAAGTACAGCTGTGAGATTTCGAATAGATCTCGTTAATGATGGTTATTAAATCAGGTACATTTCAGAAAATTGAAAACAAATGTATTAAATTGATCCTCTTTCAACCACACTCAAATTAAAAAAAAACCTCAGTGGTGCAAGAGCATGAGCTCTCTGCTTTCCCTTCATGCTATGCTCTGCTGCTGCCTTGGCTCACCTTTATTGGCTGGGCACCTTCCTCATCGGAACTTTTGAATTCAATGCACACAGTTATATTTCGTGCCTGAAAGTACAGTGAGGGAAATGGAAATTATAATTTCCTATTCAAGGATACAGTAAAAAAAAACCCAATCCAAATGTCTAAAATAAGCAGCAATATTGACATTCCTTTGTTCTTCCTCATGCAAAAACATTTTTTAATTTGTACATTTAGTCACTACCATTATACACTCTAGGCATTCCTAGATTATACCATCTCAGTCTTTATCATCTATCTTTCCTTCTGATGTCATTGACAAAGGAATGTCAGTATTGCAGGGTGTTGAAAATAGATGGTAATGAAAAAATAAATAAAATAAAATAAGAGGCTTTTAATTAAATGTGAAAAAGATAATACCCAACATTTTCTTGTGACATTAAATATAATGTTCAAAAATAGCAAACGGATCTTAAAAGGGAAGGAAATGCTCATTATGAAAGGGACAGGTAAGCTATTTCAGAGTTTATTAAGAAATGAAGAAAAAAATTATCTTAAAGTCAAAATATTTTCCAGAACAAGAACATTTAGATATCATTTCAGAAAAGATTATTAATACATTACAAGACTGAGCATCTTTAAACACTGCTAAGGTGAAACCCATCACTGCTCCTTAGTAAGCATTTTCTCCAAGTGACTTTCTATTCTAAAGTGTTGACCTATAGTAATTGTCATTTTCACTTTCAAGAAACTATCTTACATGGTCTAAATGTGGTAAAGAAAGATGATGATATCTCAGACACACACATACCTTGTTGAAACATTTCTGGCTATCATACTTGAGGTGTTTGGGGTAAATGTAAATTTGATTTTTGTATACTCTATAAGGACGGCAGTACTTGGTTGAGTCGTGGACAAATTCTTCCACCTCTACTGTGGGTTCTGGTTGAGCCGCCACATTGAAAGGCTTGACAGGGATAAAGGACGATGTTACACAGTCTTAAAAAATCAGAAAATAAAAGATTGTCATCCAATACGGTTCTTTTTAAGTGAAGAACAATATATTTAAAAATTAATCCACTCAAAATAGAAACTCCATGCTTTTATATTAATTTATGCCAAATTATGCTCACATGAAAAATTTGTAAGAAGATGGGCATACAAGATAATCAAGCTGCATATTTAACATCAAAACCGATGACTCATAAAAATAGGTCAGTCTTTTGGTTGGGTTTATAACTATTTTCTTTTTGTATTAGGCTTTATATAAAAAATAAATTTTAGCTAACAATCCTCTGAACATACTAATTGGATATTATAAAATAATTAACCCAATGACCTTTGTTATAAGTATAAAAACAATTCAGATGTTGACATATAGCAGATAAAACTTTGTCCAAGGAGTCTACTGATAGTACCAAATGGATTCATAGTAATTTTTTCCTATGAAATGATTTCAAGGCATGGGCCTAAAGCCCTCACTCATGCATTATTGGATACAATTTATCTCATTTTTCTCTTCCGTTTTTATACCCCCTTTAAATCTAACCTTCCAGGAATAGCCTAGAGAAAAAGAAAGAAAAGCCCAGGAGGAATTTAGAAATTAAAACTTTCATCACTACTTAATTTGGAGGGTGCATCTGTGAGCCTGAAAGACAGTAAGACCAGCTGCCTTCCCTCATTCCATTTGGAATGTTCCTGACTTCAGAAAAGCAAAAAGATTAGCTATGTATGCTTGGGAATTAGGTTACAAGTTTTCTTTTCCAAAAGTCAGTTGTAATTTTTTTCATTATATACTCATGTCCTACAATTTTCTCAAAGAGAATATTTTAGTTCTCTATTTTGTTATTTTTCCTTTCTGTAGGTAATGAAAGTCACATTCACCACATGTGGCAGAGGAAATAGCTTAATTTATTTTCTGCTTTTTCATACCAATCAATATAAATGTGATTTGGAGCCGTGGCATAAGTTAGAATGCTCATTGTACTTTGTGCTAAAATGACTTTGTGGAAAAATCATAAGAATGAAAAATTTAATAGTGCTGATGGTCATCCAAATATCCTGTGGTAGTAACCTCTCCCTGCTTTGTAGTTAATTATATGATGCCTTTATTTGTTCTCTGCATCATGGAGAAAATCACAAAAAGGCGTAACCAGAAATAACAAAACAAAATCAAACAAACCTTATCTTGCCATTTGAGGAATACACTGTGAAACCCTTATTTATAAGTTAATAAATGCTCCTTCTGCAATTGACATAAATAGGACTTTTGAAAATATTCTGAAAGAGATACACGCTCTCTGTGCGAAGGTCATCCGCAGTAAGATTCTGGCTGCATAATGTGGCCGCTCCAGCCCAGCATTTTGAATCAGAGGAAAATGGATAGAAAACAAGTTCTGCCATTTCAGGCTCCCAGTTTATTAATCTATCTGAATCCGACTTTCCTCATTTGCACCCCTCTGGGGTTTTGAGGAGTAAATGACACAAATCAACACCTTGCTGGGTATGTGGTGCATACAAGATATCTGTTAAGTTATCCCGAATATATTCTTATCTTATAATACTTCATTCTCCTTTAAGGGAGAATTAAGAAGTTCTAATTTTCTATAGGATGCTGAATTCCACATATCTGAGTCTTTGGAAAAAAAACCCAAAAACTAACAACCAATTAACCAAACAAAATAACGAAATATTCAAAACTCTACAACCAAACCATGACATCATCATCATACTTGGAAGCTCCAAAGGAACGTTTTCAACAGCAACATCCAGGCTTCCAGGGATGGTCTGCATTTTGCTTATTCTGTCAGCCCTGTGAAAGTATGCCAGCACACACACACACAGTGAATTATTGTAGTTCCCAAGAGAAAAAAAAAAGTCAATTGTAATTCTGCGCTTTGATAAGGACATAGAGTAGAGCCACATAATTTCGTGAATGATTTCTTTTAGGCATTTTAGTTTTGAAAACTAAAATCTATATGGTATGCAAACAAAAATTAAAACAAGGAGGACACAAGAAACATTTAAACGTATTTATACATAATTCAGATATGAAAGTTAATAAATGCTCAAACAAGTACAAGAGTAAATCGTGTAGTTTTTGGTAACAAAAGGTAAGAGTGTTTGAGCTGGTTTGAACGATTGATCTTTGTGATGAAGTGTTGAGAGCAAGGCTATCTTGGAAGTTGTTAAATGGACGGTTGGCGTGTTTCCCGGATTTTCCCTCTTCACTGACCAGCAGGGAGGATAAGGAGCCTCCTCTGGCTGGTTCCCCTGCTGCCACCCCAGGCGAACAGGTGTGCAGGCCAAGTCCCTGACACTCCCCAGCCAACCTTCCTTCCCTGATTCTGGAGTCTCTGCATTTCCTTTCTTCCCTCTCTATTAAAAGCTTTTGCCCAAGCTTCCATTACAGTAAGGTGGGGGCTGCTGATAACAGTTTCAACCACTATCCCTCTCAGGGAGCTTACTGTAAATGGGAGAATAATTTATAGGGGCGCATCAGAACTGGCTCTTTCCAACCTGGGAGAGCTGATTGTGAAATTTTCCGGAAATCTGCCTGCCAGTTGTTAGACACAGCCATTATAAAAATGAAATTATATGAACTTGCCATTAAACAAATGGTATTTAAACACAAAAGCGATACATCCAAGCTATCACTTCTTAATGATTTTAATTAATCAAGATTATTTATGCTCTTGGTGTGATTTAAATCTATTGAATCTGTTCTGTGGAAATGCTATTAAATGGTGTGCATTTCTCTTCCCACCTCCATGTTCAGTGTCAGCGCTTGGTAGCTTGAAATCAGCAATGGTAGGAGTGCTTACTTCATAGATATGGGCAAGCCATAAGTCAGTTTTCCCCCCCTGCCCCCCGCCCCACCCCAAGAGTCACTTGTTCAATATTTATCGGCATACCACTGAAATTCAATGTCATAAGCTACAGGCGTGACACTTCCATGAAATAATTTAATGTGTCTCCACTGTGGCATGGGGGTTTCTAGTTCCTTTTAATGACCACAGTGATATATTTCTATGCGATTCACTAACAGGGATTTCATGAGGTTTTTTTTCCCCTTTCATTTATACCAGAACATTTCTCCTATGCTTTCCTGCTCAACATTTTAACTTTTCATTCTCTGTTACACTGGCAAAGAGGCAGAGAGGAAAGCACTCTTAATTTCAGTGTAATGGGTGGGACAGGCCTGGTGTGGGTTTTGACTAGGAAATTTAACTCACTATCATGAAGTAGAGAGAGACAGCCCTATGTAAGGAGTTGTCTTGTAGATCACAAAGAAGCCAGATTGTTCAAGGCCTCCTTTAAAATTTTACTTATCACCTTTATTTTTGTTTCTAAAGTTTATAATTCCCTAGAGCAAAACAGAACATTCATAAAGTCTCTCATATTTAAGAAGAAACATATCCTCTTTTGAAGCTGCAGAAAATATTAATAATTCTCATTTCATGATATTTTTCATAAAAACAAAATTGATATGATATTATTTATTCGTGGAAGAGGCAGGTATTTAATATGTTGGAAAGGGGCAACCAGCTCAGAGTACCCTGTGTATGAGGGAACTCACAGTTTAAGACAAGTAGCTTGTCAAGAAAGAACATCATCAGATGTTGGATGTATTATGAGTCATTTTAAAAATATTGTGGCTTTTATGTTTTTCTCCTCCTAGGAAAAATTTCCATTGTCTTTTTCATAAGCATTTGCAACAGCGGAAATATTATAAATTACAGTATTCACAGCAACGTGATTTTTTCCTGTGGAATTTTAGAACATGTCCTTAAAATCCTTTCATGCTCCTCCTCTCCTATGGCCCCTTCTCTTAAATCTAAGCTCTGAACATGTTGGCAATGGAATATGGTAGAAACGGCATTGTAACAGTTTCCAACCTCTGAGCTTAAGAGACTGGAGATTAATCAACTAATTAATTAATTTTCCTGTCCCTTGGGCTGCTTACTCTTGGAATCCATGCATACCACAAGGAAGTCACAGTGTTTCTTGGAGAGGCTCTCATGGAGAAGAACCGAGGCCTCTGACCCATGGCTGAGAGCAAGCATGAACTGCCCATCATTAGCTAAGCCATCCTGAAAACAGGTCCTCTGTCCAGCCCCCAACACCGACCTCCCCCAACCAAAGTCCTGCATGAAAGAAAATAGTGCTCCTCATCTAGCCATGCTCAAATTGTGGGTTCAGGAGTAAAATAAAGTGATGTTATTTTGAGCCATTAAACTTTGGCATGTTTTTTTTTGTAGTCAATAACTGACAACTTTCCATATAATTCTGGCAAAGTGACATGGTGGCACATGGGAAGTCATCTGGAAATTATTTGCTTTCTGAAGAATTGTGGACATTTTCATCAAGAGAAGTGGGACATTTGAGAATCAAGTGATCAGGAATTGTTGATGCAGAGATAACATATCAATGATAGCAGAGGAGCAGATTTATGTTAATTTTAAGAGAATCCAAAAAAATCATACCTTCTATAATCTGATACTAATCTAAGAAGGTCTTCAGTTGAAATTTTGCTACTTTCTTGTCTATATAATGGTGAAAATCTTGAGTCTCTGTCCACATTTCCCTGGTTGTCCTTAAATACTGATCTGAAAGAAAATAATATTTATTTATGTTGGTTTTTAGGCAATGATGACGGAGTTGCATTTTTAAAGTGACTAAGTTGGTCACATTTCCCACTTAAATGGAAGAAACTCTAGGAATTTAGAAAATAAAAACATAAGAAATCTTATTGGAATAAAAATTTTATTTACTATATGTATGTTATCTTTAATTTCTTATTTTCAACTCTGCCACCAAAGTGACAGTTGCCCATATTATAATTTGTATATTGCCTCACATTTGGTATATGAAAACCTGTACTAAGGAGAAGAATAGGAACAAATATTATTCTTTCACATTATTTCCTCAAGACTTCCTAAACCTGGGCAAGATGGAGTAATGTCTTGATAGCATGCTTGGATGGCATCGATAGGATTCGTGAACAGAGGAACAGGATGAGGTGGGATCTGCGGGTAACAGAGCACTGGACTCTTGAAACCTTTTCATGGATATACATACGCTCATATGCTCACTTTTAGGACAGTGCCAAAGACAAAATAGAGAACACTTGAACTGGAAATTTATTTTGAATAAAGAGAACACCATGAATGTGAACCATTTATTTCATCACAATTATAAAGAATGAGTTTAAATATATAAACTGTTTTTGTACAAATAACACAGTAATGTCAGGCAATACTTGCTTTATATCTCTAGAATACTTAGCTTCCTCATATTTCATGACATGCTGTGTTGGCCAAAGAAAAATTAGACACCATGTATAATTGCTTTCTGTGTAATGTAGGGAAACAATGAATTTTTATTCCTCTTATAACTTAAGAGTCTTAATTAAGATATATTATTACTGTTTAAATTAACTGAAGATTTCAATACATAGGCTGAAATGGCCAATTAAATGGATATCTGATTATAGAGCTTTAGTGTAAAATAAGAGAAGGGGCCAAGCTTTTTAAAGAAATGATATTTTTAGACTACTTCAATCTGTATTCCATTTTTCTCTGCTAAATGGAGAGAAATGAAAGGATCCTCTATCAAATAACACCAGGGAGACAGAATGAAAATATTTAACTTGAGGATATTTTTATTTCAATAGCATACAAAACTTTAGTTTGAAGGAATAAAATGTAGAAACCAATATGACATATTTCCATCATGAAAGGAATTGAACTGAGCTTGACCAATTCTTTTTTTTAAATTAACCCAATTACTTCAATAACATAAACAGGTGTGCATTGGGTAGTTTATTTTTGCTCTTATCCACAGATCAGTCATGGAAACTGCTCACTTACACTGGAAACTCAATGTGAAGAGAAGGAAGAGTCCAGCATCATGGGTAAGTACCATCAGAGAGCCATGTATTCTGTCTTTGGCTCAGTAAATAGCTGGCAGGAGAACAAAGAACTGACTCATTAACAGAGATGCTTTCACTATGAAAGTCAGTAGCACCCCATATAGGAACTGTTTAAAAAGTTGAAAAAGTGATCAGACTTTGAGTAGAAATACGAATGAAGCTGATCAAGATAGGACTAAGGTAAATTAGAATATAGAGTAAAAGATGACATGGTCCATATTTTCAAGCTTCAACTTCTATGTGAGACCAAAGGGACATATGTTTATTGGTGCAAAATTTATATTCTGGGTAGTGCATTTCCTAATTTAACTTGTATGGTCAGTTCAATTGAACACCATTAGTACATGGAATCTTGAATAGGGTGTGAAATCTTGTTGGTTTGTCCAGGTTAGTGTGATGCCCTGATATATCCCAGAGTAATTTGGGCAGTGAATAAAGAAGTATTTGCAAGGTCCCCTTGGGAGACTAGGGAGAAAGGAGAAAATATTCAACTTCCCCATCTGGGGAATTTCTGAAATTCTAGCAAGCAGTGGGAACAACCAAATCAACAGGCCGAGCCCTCTATCTTTTTGCAGGTTTGCCTCTGCAAAGGACAGGCTAAGACTACTTAAAATTAGGCCTAAGAATCACCCTCAGAGAATCACTTTTATTGCTCAGATATAGCCTCTCTCTCTCTCTCTCTCTAAGTCAACTCAGCAGGTAAACTCATTGCCCTCCCCCACCACGCACCCATGTGGTACATGACTCCCAGGGGTATAAATCTTTCTGGCAGCGTGGGACAGAAATCCTGGGATGAGCGGGAACTAGCATCAAGGGATTGAGAAAACTTTCTTAACCAAAAAGGGAAGAGAGAAATGAGACAAAATAAAGTTTCTGTGGCTGAGAGATTTCAGACAGTCAAGAGGTTATCCTAGAGGTTATTCTTACACATTATACAGACATCCCTTTTTAGTTTATGGTGTATTGGAGTGGCTGGAGGGAAGTACTTGAAATTGCTGAGTTGTGTTCCAGTAGCCCTGATTCTTGAAGATGATTGTATAACTATATGGCCTTTACAATGTTACCATGTGATGGTGGAAACCTTGTATGTGATGCTTCTTTTATCCAGGGTATGGACAGAGAAGTAAAAAAAATGTGGATCAAGAATAAATAAATAATAGGGAGGCCAAAGGGTAAAATAAAGTGGGTACATGGAAATACTAGTGGTCAGGAAATATATACCATACAAGGGGTATGGTATATATTAGTTTTTTTTCTTTCTTTTTATTTGTTTTTCTGGAGTGATGCAAATGTTCTAAAAAATGATCATGGTGATGAATACACAACTATGTGATGATATTGCAAGCCATTGATTGCACATCATGTATGAAATGTATGTGTGTGAAGATTTATCAATAAAAATATTTTCTACAAAAGCAGAGATGCCTTCAGAATGGCTGGGATGTCATACCTAGTTCCAACTGCTACAGTTGAGCAAAGATCAGTATGCTATGAGGCTCTCAGGTCCATGACATTCAGGGTCATGACTGAAGGAATTCTGTATTCAGTTTCAAAGAAAAGAAGCTTAAGTGCCCCTGGTGGCTTCATTCATAAGCAGCATGAATAGCCATGCTGTAGAGACAGTGTTAGACATATTTTTCACGGTTACAGGGAACACAATTGAAAACTGATTGTCAGGCAGTTAAAATGTTTTTAGAAAGAAATTATTTAAACATTAGAGTTATAAAAAGACAGAAGTCACCACCGTGGGAAGTATAAGGAGATCTTTACTGGAAGCAATCACAGAAAGTATGGATAACAATTTGTTGGGGATGTTAGTGGTCGGGTGTAAATTTCAGATAACAGCTGCACTGGGTGCCTTCTCTAAATGTAGGACACAGGAATGAAATTTGTATTATAATCTGGTTTAATTTTAGATAAAACTCATTGCTATCCACTGGTTCATTTAGAATGTCAAGTAAGACAGAGTAAGAGAAATCACAAAGGAGCTCTGGCCTGGATTTAGACACATATGTTTCTGGGGGTGTGCTATGCATGGAAAAAGAGTTCATTTACAATATGACACATTTCTAAGTGTCAACTTCCTCCCTCATCAATTCTCTAAACAGCCATCTGCATGTGTTCTCATTACCTACCCCAACAATAACCTTTTCGCTGTAAAATGGCACTGCAGCTGCTACCAAAAATGAAAACATGCACCAAATTAATTTTGGATAACCTACTGTTCACGGTGATGAGTGTCTGTGTGTGCATTGCAACGATGATCTGTGTGTGGTCTTGAACTGTCATTTCTATCTTTTAATGGCAGTTGATTTTAAGGGCACACATAATATTTCAGGGCACACTCAAAACTATGTTGCTAAACAAACTGTAATCTAAAAAACGTAATGGTAGGGAAAAGTAGCCCCAGAATCAGCAGTGACAATAAGGTACTGAAGGGTTCGGGAAGGTAGAGGCTATCAAAATGACACGGGTACCAACTAGCCTCCTCTGATTCTGCCAACATTTACTTAAAACAGCCTCCACATTGTGAAGGAAAAATTAGAATACTCTTTGGTTAGATCTTGCACTTTTTGTGGTTAGATAATCCAAGTAGCCCGATATGAAATCTTTAGAACTGTACTGCTCAGCCATGTCTCTCAGTTGCCAGAGATGTTTACATAAATGTAAATCAGATATTAATATATATACAAATTGGTGGTGGAAAATGTTTCCTAACCTACACTTAAACCACTAATTGGACATTAATACAACATATAATTATGGCACTGATGGCTTTCCTGTCCTAGGAATAATTCAATAGTCAGTTATATTGTCAGCATCTCTGGAAACTTCATCTTTCATCTAGCACATTTTATTAGACAAATTCAAGTAGGGCTGTTACTACTTCTCCTAACTGCTTAGGTTCTTTCAACCATGGGCAAATCCTGTACAAACCCCACCCCCTCCCATGACAATTATTCTTTAGTGTCCCTAATCTACCAGAAATTTAGGCATCATATCACCTCAACAAGTGGTTGTTGTTATTAAAATAGTGACTTATAACAGTAGCTAGATTTCTTGGGCACATATCTGTGTTTATTAATCCTTGCAATAGTAAATTAGTATGAGTTTTCTTTTGTAGATAAAAAAAAAAAACTAGCATGAAGGCAAACTAACAAGGTCACTGGGTTAGCAGGGGAGTGTGGCTCTAAAATGCCTCCTTCTAAAACTTCAGGCAATGTTGGCTCCTTAAAGAAAAGATGAGGTCATAGTGTAATTTTTCCAGTATTTGAATATTCCATTGTTGCCAAGGGTTATCTTGCCTCTACTTGCCCTGATGGTTTTTTTTTTTTTTTAACTTTTTTTATTGTATAGTATAACATATAAACAAAGCAGAGAAAGAAAAAAGCAATAGTTTTCAGAGCATTTTCAACAAGTAGTTACAGGACAGATCCCAGAGTTTGTCATGGGCTACCATACGATCCTCTCATATTTTTCCTTCTAGCTGCTCCAGAATATAGGAGGCTAGAAGGCTTAAATGTTTTTTTTATCATCATCACAATCGACTTTTTTTCCTTTTTTTGTGAAAAATAACATATACAAAAAAGCAATAATTTTCAAACACAGCACCACAATTAGTTGTAGAACATATTTCAGACTTTGACATGGGTTACAGTTCCACAATTTTTGGTTTTTACTTCCAGCTGCTCTAAAATACTGGAGACTAAAAGAGATATCAATTTAATGATTCAGCATTCATACTCATTTGCTAAATCCTACCTTTTCTGTATAACTCCAATATCACCTTTGATCTTTCCATCCCTCTCTTTAGGGGTGTTTGGGCTATGGCCATTCTAAATTTTTCATATCGGAAAGGTCTGTCACTAATATGGGGTAAGGAGATGAACTATCTGATGCTCTGGAGAGGGTGGGCTAGGTTTCAGGACTTATCTGGATCAGAGACCCATCTGGAGGTTGTAGGTTTCTGGAAAGTTACTCTAGTGCATGCAACCCTTGTGGAATCTTATATAATGCCCTAGGTGTTCTTTAGGATTGGCTGGAACGGTCCAGGTTGGGGTTTTGCAGGTTATGATAGGTAGCAAGGTCTAACTGAAGCTTGTGTAAGAGCAACCTCCAGAGTAGCTTCTCGACTCTATTTGAACTCTCTCTGCCACTGATACTTTATTAGTTACACTCTTTTCCCCCTTTTGGTCAGGATGGAATTGTTGATCCCACAGTGCCAGGTCTGGACTCATTCCTGGGAGTCATCTCCCACGTCACCAGGGAGACTTTCACCCCTGGATGTCATGTCCCACGTAGGGGGTAGGGCAATGATTTCACTTGCAGGGTTGGGCTTAGAGAGACTGAGGCCACACCTGAACAACAACAGAGGTCCTCCAGAAGTAACTCTTAGGCATGCTTATAGGTCTAAGCTTCTCTGCTACCTACATAAGCTTCAAAGAGCAAGCCTCATGATCGAGGGCATGGCTTATTGATTTGGGTGTCCCTAAAGTTTGACGCAGTATCAGGGGTTTCCCTGATGGTAAGGTTTAATAGTTCCATACTCTTTCTCCCGTCCCTCAGGGGACTTTGCCAGTACTTTTTGATTATCTGCTTAATATACTCTAGGATGTATCCAGGCATTACAATAATCTTTACAGGATTAAAGGACCTCTTTCTTATTCTGGGCTCCCCGTGTTTCAATTGTTCAAGTGAGCTATACAGATATGTTGAATTAGATTATATACTACAGAAAATTTCAGTTCCAGATCAAATAAACCTTTCTTCCATTGGTCTCAAAGAATATGTGTGGTTCTAAAATATAGATACCCCTATGTTCTGAATTATTTTAACCCCAACCTATTTCTCTTTGTTTTTATCTCTAAATAGCAGGTTATATATATAAAACAACTGACAGTTCTTTTTAATCAGGAACTGAGAATACTTAACAATAAGGAGATGTTGGATCAGTGACTTATAACTGGCTATCTTTTCTTTCGAAGCTTATGAGACATAAAAACAATTAAAGTTATCATAAAAGGTTCAGTATATCTAGGGAACAGATTTTCACGGAGGATGTCCTGGCCTTACATGTCCAATAGGGAGAGAGAGAAATGGGTACATAAAGTGATATTTATGATCAACTTTATGCCAAATGCTTTTGCACCTGAGATCTCACCTACTCCCCTGAAGGCAGGCATTGTTAAATCCATTTTACAGATGGGGACCTTGAGACTTGGAGAGGAGACTTGCCCAAAGTCCAGTCGAAGTGGGTGGTGGCCTGATCTGAACCATGTTGGGGGACTCTGGGACCTCATCTCTTTCTCCTTTGCTCTGGGGCTGCCTTAGGGCAGGGCAGGTCCTGATGACCACGGAAGTCTATCTTGGCTCACTGCTGTCTTCACGTCCATATTTCTCCTCTCTGCCCCTTCCGGCCTGCAACTTAAAATCAACCTCAAGATTCCAACACACAGCAGTGATCTTACTCTGGATATGCTCATCACTGGGAAATGTGAGACCCAAAAATGCCATAACTAGCAGGTTCACTCTTTTCTCTGGATTTTAAAGTTATTGCTATTGGGGCAATGTTACCAATATTCGAATGAATATCTAATAGGCTACCTTTTCAAAGCTCAAATCATGCTTTTTTATTTATTCACTTTGGACATTACTGACCTTTCCCCCTTATAGATCTCTGTCAGGTTCTTCCTCTTGTAGGAAATTCCTATTCTAATAATGATGCAAAAGAAATTGAGGAAGACAACAGTAATTGATGTTAAGGCTGATATGGAAAGCAAAGTTTCCCATTTGTGTAGAGATTATACCACGTTATCCACATGTCCAGGTGTCCTCATACAATAACATTTCTATCAGAATCAACTGGTACTAATATCTGTGTTAATCAGCACCAAAATCCAAGGGATTTAAATGATCATGTGGACATCCAATGTAGACCTGAGCTCTATGCATAGGTGAAAACATGTTGCTGAATAAGAAATCAAAGTACATCCACGTGGACTTTCTGCAGCCAGACTCATAGATTGACAGAATATTAATGGTTTGATATACAAAATATACATTATAAACAAGTTATGACTTTGATCTGACACCTGCCAAGAACACATGGTCTGCTGGCCATGCACACACTCCCCACCTATCCCAGCCTCAGTCTATTATGAGCTGATTGCTAAATTGTCTTGTCCAATGTAAAATTATGAAGATGAACACGTGAGCATTCTTCTAAATGTGGGTACATTAAGAGTACCAGAAAACACCAAGATGTTCAAAACTGAAGCTTCCCACACAGGCAACAAATGTATTTCTATTCTGTAGGTTGCAAGGACCAAAGTGTCCACCTACCTCACTGCCCAAGCAAATGGCATGCGGTATTTCCCCAATTTGCTGCAGAACTGCCTGTTGGATTTTAATATCTTTTGTGCATACTAAGGAAAAAAAGTAATAAAAAATGCTGTTTAGAACACCACTTTAAAAATCGTACATGTACAATAATAGTAAATACTTTTTCAAATGATCTGATGTTGAAACAGTGGAATTCTGCTTGTTGGTCCACAGATTTTACCTTATAAAGAGCCAAATTATATCCTCTGTGTGCAAACTATTACATAATATTTTTCTTATGCTTTAGTTTGGAAATTCCAAATGTAGAAAACGTCCTTGCTTTGGAACGCCAGCTTCTTTTGTTCCCCCTGACTTAACAAACCTTGAATCTTCTTGGAAAGTGTTATCAAATTTGCATTCAAGGTCTGTCTAATATTTCCTTTTATTAGTAAGGGCAAAAATTGGCAAAATTTGTTCTAAAGGGTCACATGTTCAATATTTTGGACTTTTCACAACATTTCAACACTGCCACTGTAGTGGGAAAGCAACCATATATAATACATAAATGAACGAGCATGGTTGTATTTCAATAAAACCTTATTTACAAAAGCAGGTGGCAAGCCAGATTTGGCTCACACACCATAATTTGCCTAATATTGAATGCAGGGTCTCTCACTAATACATTAAACACTACCCTAGGAAAGTATAGATGGAAGATGTAGACTTTTCACATTTATTTTCTATTAGATATCAACATTTCACTATTAAGGAAAATGTGACAATGGGAAAGAAGAGGGAAAACTGCCTATAGGTACCATTCAACCCACTTACAGTATTTCCTTTCCTCTTTCTTCACTTAGGTATTATTATATTTTGATATATAATTATGTGTCTTACATGGTTTCTTAGTTCATCATAAGTGTTCACTTACAAGAAAACTACATTCACTTGTTTTTGGACAGACTATTCCTAACTTTTCATTACTGTTAATATTTGACCCCTGGGCTTAGGATGCTATCAAATTTAAATTTATTTCTGCTAATATATTCTCAGAAGCCAAGAACTTCTAGGTCAAAAAGCATAAAACAAAAAACGTATACATTTAAAACTTACTGTTTTAATTCATTGCATTAACAAGAGAATATTTCCAGATAGCATTTATCAAATGACAATTCATCAAAGCAGTGTGACTTTATCTCTGAAAAGCAATTGAGAGTATTTATAAGGAAGATTATACATTACCTTGTTGGAGTCTGGATTCTTAATATAAGGCTCAACACTGCTTGCGATATTTCCCATCAGAACTTTTTCAATTTTGGCCACCAAAACAATTTCAGAATGTGGATCGCTTACAGAAAATATAGCCTATGTACACAGAAAGTGGCTAATAAGCATTTAAGAAACAATACTGAAGATATTTACAAAATTCCACTTTTTAAAAAAGGTCAGCTTTAAGGGGTGGGGTGGGTTTTATCTGGAAACTGCCCATCCTATGGGCTCTGTTGGCAAGGACAATGGAACCAGACTTTTCCATCCTATTATCAGTAAACAAAAGTTTGCAACCTGCTTTGGAAATTTTAGCCATTCCTCCGGAAATCCCTTGACGTGAGGGTCTTCTGATTGTCTTGGAGTGACAGTGGCGATGTTGCCATTTTCCAAAGCCATGGAAGGCCCTGAGAGCATCTGCCTGACGGCAGTGTGGTTCAGATCCACATGAAAATCTGCAGAAATCTTCCTGCTGTCTCTGAGGTCAAAGAGTGCCACACTCACAAAAAAAGGCTCAATCTGCAAGAAAAAGGAAGAACAGATGGTTTTGAAATAAAATCATTACACATGCAGTATCTTCCCTGGTCATTATTTAACAAAAAGTAGATAAAATACACGCAGGAGGCAAATTTGCATTAACTCAGCGAGAAGCAACCAGATTCCTTTCCTCCAGTGGGTGCCCAAAATCTCGAGACTGTATTTCATTGGTTTCTTCATTCTAGTTTCTTTTGCTATGTACTCTCTTTCATATGTTGGATTACAGACATGGTTTGGCCTTACAAATACTTCTTGTTATTTACTCTGTGCTCTTAAAATACATTTGCCCAGAAATCTATGATAGAGTCTTGGAAGTTTCTAAGACTGCACATTTGAAAATACTTCACCAATACAACCACTGCTCAGTTTTCTCTCATAGCTTGACAGTATAATAATAATGGTTAATCTTTATTGGGCATTTCCTACATGCCATCCACTGTCCTGGGAACTTTCAAAACCTTAGTGAATAAAGTATATATTAAAGCACAGTGTAATAGATTGTTGGGTAAGTGTCAGGTTGGGTTCTCAGTCTTTCTCTGTCCTTCATGCTCTTGACAGTTTACAAGGGTATAGGATATACGTTCTGAAGGACAACCTTCAAACTTGATCCCTCATAATTTTCCTTATGACTATTTACAGGTCGTACCTTCATGGCGATAATACCCCAAAGCAACGCTTAAGTTTCATAGTTCATTGCACCAAGGGAAAACCATGTCACCTGTCCTATGATCCATGATCTTAGCCTTCATCTTTTGGTTATGTTGGTATCTCCAGGTTTCTCCATTATAAAGTCACTATTTTCCCTATGGTAATTGATTAGTATTTGTGGAGACATATTCTGAGATTACACTGATGTCCTCCTGCTCATCAAACTCACACCTGCCAGCCTTAGTCTCCATTGACAACTTCTACCAGAATCAACCATCACCATTAATGAATGCCAATGGTCATTATATAGTTCCATTATTCTTTCTATACATATTAGCTGACATTTTACTGTAAGGATGAGTTTCTCTTCCCCCTCATTTCTGTATTCATTTATTAATTTATACAAATGTAGGCTCATAAGTTATCATTTTATTCAATAACTGGTCTTCTCTTATTATCATTATTTATAGTGATGCTCAAATTGTCCCAGATTTGGTTAATGGAATACCCATAAAGGTAGCTCTTGTGTCTTTCTGACAGGTCCCTATATATTTTGAGCATTTTTTTTTTTTTTTACCAAACAAGATGTTGCAGGATTCCTCTTGTATTTTCTGTGCCCCATTTTCTCCAAGAAGCCTTGGCTCCTTTTAGCGAGAGGGACATTTAGAAGCCAAAATCAAGATACTCATCATGCTCATTGTTACTGCGATACCATTGCTTTTATTCCCTCTCAGTGTACAGAGATATGAAATATAGGTATGTAGAAACATGTATACATAAACATACGTATATATATATATATATATATATATATATATATATATACACACACACACACGATGCTCATATCCTTAACTATTTATTATATCTGCATATGAACATTTATCAAAAACCATAAGTTCATGCTGATGCTTTCACTTCTAGTCCAAACTCTCAAGGGTTCTCTTTAATCTCTCTTCTTTCTATATTTGTATGTTCTCCAATAGTAAGCAACCTGGCCGTCATTTTCATCAATCTATTTACTTATTTGCTCAATCAATTTACTTATTGGTCCAAAGTAAATAGTCTCCCAATTATACTATCCATCTATTCTAACTGCCCCCTCTGTGCCTCCCTGCACTGGACTCTGTATCCTGACGAGGCAGAGGGCTTGCCACCTCTGGACTTCCACATGGCTCTCTCCTCCCCATCATCTGAAATCCTTGGATTCTTTTTGCCACCATGCCAGGAAGAGAGGGGAAGGTACAGAATAAAAGCATGTTGGGAAAGGAAGGGAAGAGAAGAAGGAAAGGGAAAATCTCTTAGTTGAGTTTTGAAGTGGTCATTAGGAAAAGCACTTGTTCGAAGGAAATTCTAGGTACAGTGAGTGTCATGTACAAAGACTTAAAGACGTGAAAGAACATAGGAAAAGAGCATTAGAGTAGAGTAAGACTGGAGGCAAAAAATTATTAAGGGGTCATTTGTGGGAGTGGCATTTGAGAAACATTAAGGACGTACAACCAAACCCTGGGAAATCAATTTCATGCATGTGTGCTGGCAACCGGAGCAAAGGTTATACAGGGATACGAATAAAGAAAAATTTCCAGGTTTGAGAGTCTAGGAAAGTAAGTATGACAATGTTATACTCCAATATAAGGGATAAAGATGACAGAGGTGAATTCTGAATGGGACACAGAGAGTCATCCCTGGAATATCCTAGTAGCAGCTGGATATGTGACTTTTGAGCTCAGTTGAGGAAAGTGGGCAGGAGAACTGCACCTGGAGTATTTTCATAAGTGGGTTCCTGTTTAGGCCACGAGAAAAAGAGAAAAGAATCAGAATGGGATCCTGGGAAATATCAACATGCAACCAAAAAGTTGGGGTTGTAAAGGAGACTGAGGAGTGTAGAGAAAAGACAAAAAAAAAAGATAAATATTTTTAAATGCTACCAGATTATCACAGAAATGGAAGGAAGACAAAGATTCAAGGAAGAAGGAAGGGTCCACTAGAAGAAATGTTCAATGCAACAGAGAGATTAATTAAGGCGAGGACCGAAATATACAATTAACTACAAGGATCTAAAGATGGAATATGCCTCTAAAAATATTTTATTTTTGTTTATGCTACTGAGTTTTGAACTGATGCCTATCATATGCCAATATTCTGCAGATAGGCAAGTTATATAGAGACCACATTAAGACCCAATTCATCATTATACAACTTCACACATGCTGTAGATTTTGCTGAAAGCTTGATGAGTCCTCATGCCCTCTGAAAAGCAGTACATTAGTTCAATTTTTTTAATATTAGCAGTATTTGCAAGCTCTCTTACAGTTTGAAATAGAACTCCACATCTGACGTGAAATTCAATAAATTACTTTTTAAAAATAAATCAATTACAAAGTAACATTTTATATTTTACCAATTTATCTTAATTTAGAAAAAAATCCTGATTTGTGGTAGTGATAGTCTGCCAAGAGTTGAAAATACAGAAGTTACATGAAAATAACTCAGGTTGGAACTCACATAAAGTTAAAGGATAAAATCCTTATTATTTTCCCTGAATTGTTGCATTTCCCTTTTCATTTTATTTAGTAAATGGAAATAAAATACCTACTTTGATATTCCATTAGAAACGAAAGCTCATGTGGTGATTCATTTATTTCTCCCAATGCATCTTTTCAACCTAAATTTACTTTTTGAGTCTCTGGGCTTTTCAATAAGTATTTAGTAAATAAAGCACCTTAAAGCATATCAATTAAGTCATAAGACTTTTTTATGTTTAGAATTCTGCATTCTTTTTTTTTCAATTCAAGACCATGAAATTTTAAATTAGCTTTGTTGAGAAGCAGCTTTATTAGTTCAGATTTTTTTAATTGATGTTTATTTTCAAAGAAATATTTTATATTAAAAACCACGAATTTGAACTTGGTTTTCAGTTTATCAACTAAAAATTACATGCTGTCAAATATTGTTTCCTCATCCTGAGAACGTTCTCTCAGAGGCATTTTAGAAGCTCATTCATTAAATGCAGTAGATGGCTTTTCAGCAACTTGGAGAAATATTTAGTTAATATAAAAAACATGTTCCTTGAATTAAAAATAATGAATTTAAAAATAATTGCATTAATAAAAGACCATTATTGAGTAAATCTACAATGAGCATTAAAGACAATGCCAGTAATAACAAATTCTCATTGAGTTAAGGTAAGGCGGTTTTATTAGTTTTTTTTCAAATGCAATTTTATTGAGACATATTATATATTCACAAACCATACAATCATTCAAATTGCACAATCAGTGGTCCACAGTATCACCATATAGCTGTGCACTCATCACAATCAATTTTTAAACATTCTCATTAACCCCCAAAAAAGAATAAACGTAAAAATAAAAGTGAAAAAGAACACCCAAAACATCCCATACCCCGCCACCCACCATTATTTATTGATTTTTTTTTGTCTTTTTTTTCCTTACTTATCTGTTCATACACTGGATAAGGGAAGTGTCAGTCATAAGGTTTTCACAATCATACGGTCACACCTTAAAAGCTCTATAGTTACCCACTCATCTTCAAGAATTAAGGCTGTTGGATTACAATTCAAAAGTTACAGGTATTTCCCTCTAGCTACTCCAATACATCCGAAACTGAAAAGGGATATCTAATACTGTATAAGAATAACCTCCATTATGACTTCTTGATTCTATCTGAAATCTCTCAGCCACTGAAACTTTGTTTCGTTTCTTTTGGTCAGGAAGGCTTTCGCACTCCCATTATGCCAGGGCCAGGCTTGTTCCCTGGAGTGATGTCCCATGCTGCCAGGGAGACTTATCCAACGTAGGGAGGTGAGGACAGTGAGCTCACCTGCAGAGTTGGCTTAGAGAGAGATGCCACATCTGAGCAACAGAAGAGGTTCTCCTCTGCAGGAATAAGTTTCATAAAGGCAAGCCCCAAGACTGAGGGCCTGGCCTGTCACATCGGCAGGCCCCAGTGATTGCGAGAATATCCTCAGGTAGAGAAGTTTAATACTTACACCTTTTTTTACCAGTCTCTCAAGGGGGCCTTGCAAATACCTTTTAATCTTTTGCCCAGATTACTCTGGGGTGTATCTGGGCATCACACCAATCTGTACAAACCAACAAGATTTTACTCCCTATTCAATGTTCCATTTAATTATGGTGCTTGAATAAACAGACCATACAAATTAGATTAGGTAGTGTGTTACCAAAAATATAAATTTTGCACCAAATAAACACTCCTTCTGGTCTCATACAGAAGTTGAAGTTTTAAAATACAGTCAATGTCATCTTTTACAATTTAGCCTGCTTTACCATAATCCTACCCAGATCAGCTTCATTCATAACTCTAATTGAAGTCTGATCATTTTTTTCAATGTTTTTATCAGTTGCTGCATGGAGTAATGCTGACTTTCATAGCTGCAGAACTCTAGTTCTGAATCTCAGGTATCAAACAAATACCTGAAATTCCAGGGAACGACAGGTTATACATAAAGAGCTCATTATCTCAGAATTCAGCAATAATACTTACAAATCCGGAATAGATGTGACTGTGGTAAGAGCTTACAATCCAGAAACCTCTATAATAGACTTTACGTGATAACCTAAGCTCTCAATTTTCAAAGTTTGCACCTTATAATTAGTCCATATTAGTGTACTATAAAACACTATAATATATAAGTATAATAATATGTCTTTTCATATCTGGGTTATTCATTTAATATACTTTCCTCAAGGTTCATTTACCTAGTTGCATGCCTCACAACATTCCTTCTTGCAGCTACTCAACAGTCCATTGTATGTATACATCACGTTCCCCCTTCCATTCCTCAGTCCATGTACCCTTGGGCCACCTCCATCCATTGCAAATCATGGTCACTGCCGCCATGAACCAAAAACACCAGTGTGCAAACGTCCATTCATGTGTCTGCTCTCAGTTCCTCCAAGTATGCACCTAACTACAGGGTTGCAGGATTGTATGGCAACACCACTCCCAGCCTCCTGCGGAACCACCACTCTGCTCTCCAGAGGGGCTGGATCACTCTCCTTTCCTACCAAAAGTGAACAGGTACATTTTCTCTCTCCACATTTTCTCCAGCACATGTATCTCTCTGCTCATTTTCAAACAGTTTTATTCACACATCATACAATCCAACCTAAGTAAAAAATCCATAGTTTCTGGTTTAATCACATAGCTATGCCTTTACCACCAAAATCTGTATGATGACATTTTCATTTCTTCCACAAAGAATCCCATACCCCTCAACCATATCCCCTGCTTACTGACATTTAGCTTTGGCACACTGCCTTTGTTACATTCAATGGAAGCATATTACAATGTTACTGTTAACTATTGGCCCTAGTTTGCACTGATTGTATTTTTTCCTTATATCATACCATTTTCAACACCTTGCAATTTTAACATTCATTTGCTCCCCCTCATGCAAAAACATTCTTATATTTGTACATTTAACCACTGTCATAGCTCACTCTAGGCATCGCTAAGTTATACTTCTCGTTCTTATTCTCTGTCTTTCCTTCTAGTGTTACACATGCCCCAATTCCATTTCCCTCAATCATACTCACATTCAGCTTCATTTAGTGTATTTACAATCCTGCATTGCCATCAATTTGTATTGTGCTATCCACTTCTGAATCTTTACAATCAGTCCTGTTGAATATTCTGCATTCCTTCAGTATCAAATGCCCGATGTCTACCCTTTTTCTATCTTCTGATAACCTGTGTTCTTAACTTTATTTTTCAAAGTTCACTTATTAATGGTAGTTTATATTAGTGAGCCCATATAGTATTTGCCCTTTTGTTTCTGGCTAATTTCATTCAGCATAATGTCCTCAAGCTTCATCCATGTTGTTACATGCTTCATGACCTTATTCTGTCTCACAGCGGTGTACTGTATATACCACAGTTTGTTTGGCCATTCATCCGTTAATGGACATTTGGGCTGTTTCCATCTCTTGGCAATTGTGAATAATGCTGTTATAAACACAGATGAACAAATGTCTGTTTGTGTCATTGCCTTCAGTTCCTCTGAATATATACCTAGTAACGGGATTGCTGGATCATATGGCGATTTTATATTAAGCTTCCTGAGGAACAGCCAAACTGCCTTCCAGAGCAGTAGCACCACTCTATATTCCCACCAACAATGAGTAAGTGTGCCTCTTTCTTCATATTCTCTCCAGCACTAGTAAAATTCTACTTTTTTTTATAATGACCATTCTACTCAGTGTGAGATGATATCTCATTCTGGTTTTGATTTGCGTTTCCTTAATAGTCAGTGAGGTTGGGCATCTTTTCATATGTTTTTTAGCCATTTGTATTTCTTTTCTGAAAAGTGTCTTCCAGTGTCTTTTGCCCACTTTTAAACTGGTTTGTTTGTCTTTTTGTTGCTGAATTGTAGGATCTCTTTATACATTCTCGATATTAAACCCTTAACTGATAGGTGGTTTCCAAATATTGTCTCTCATTGTATATATATTTTTTCTGACAAAGTCCTTTGAGGCACAAGAGGGTTTAATTTTGAGGAAATCCCATTTATTTATTTCTTCTCTCACTGTTCATGCTTTGGGTGTAAGGTCCTGGAAACCACCTCTTATCACAAGATCTTTAAGATATTTCCCTACATTTTCTACTAAAAATTTTATGTTCTTAGCTTTAATGTTTAGGTCTTTGATCCATTTTGAGATAGTTTTTGTATAAGGTGTGAGATAGGGATCCTTTTTCATTATTTTGGTTATGGATATCCAGTTCTCCAGACACCATTTATTGAAAAGGCTGCTCTGTCCCAGTTGAGTTGGCTTGACCATCTTATCAAAAAATCACTTGTCCATAAGGAGAGGGTCTATTTTTGAATACTCAATTCAATTCCTTTGGACAGTATATTTATCTTTGTGCCAGTACCATGCTGTTTTGACCACTGCAGTACTGTAATACACTTTAAAGTCAGGGAGTGAGACCTTCCTCTTCATTCCTCTTCCTCAAGATATTTTTAGCACTTCAGGTAAACTGTCCTTTCAAATAAATTTTGTATTTATTTTATCTTTTTCAGCAAAGTAAGTTGTTGGGATTTTAATTGGGATTGCATTGAATCTGTAAATCTATTTGAGTAGAACTGCCATCTTAATTTACTCAGTCTTCCAATCCACAAGTGTGGTCTATTCTTCCATTTATTTAGGTATTTTCTAATTTTTTTTTTTTTTTTTTTTTAGCAATTTATTATTGTTTTCTGTGTATACGTCTTTTGTGGCCCTGGTTAAATTTATTCCTGAATAGTTGATTCCTTTGTTTGCAGTAATAAACGGAATTGTTTTCTTAATTTTTTCTTTGCTTATTACTAATGTATAGAAACACTGCTGACTTTTGCATGTTGATCTTGTACCCTGCCACTTTGCTGTGTTCATTTATTAGCTCTGGTAGCTTGCTGTAGATTTTTTGGGATTTTTAACATATAGTATAACATGTCACCTGCAAATAGTGAGTGTTGCACTTCTTCCTTTCCAACCCGGATGCCTTTTATTTCTTTTTCTTGCCTAATTGCTCTAGCTAGAACTTGTAGCAGAATACTGAATAACAATGGTGACAATCGGCATTCTTATCTTTTTCCTGATCTTAGTGGGAAAGCTTTCAGTATTTCCCCACAGAGTATGATATTGGTTGTGGGTTTTTCATATATTCCTTTTGAAGAAGTTCCATTCTATTCCTATCCTTTGAACTGCATTTATCAAGAAAGGATGTTGAAGCTTGCCAAATGCCTTTTCTGCAACAACTGATATGATCATGTGGTTTTTCTGCTTTGATTTATTGATGTGCTGTATTACATTAATTGATTTTTTCGTGTGTGTTGAACCAGACTTGCATACCTGGAATAAATCCTACTTAGTCATGGTGTATAGTTCTTTTAATGTGCTGCTGGATTCAATTTGTGAGTAATTTGTTGAGGAGTTTTGCATTTATAGTCATTAAAGATATTGGTCTGTAATTTTCTTTTCTTGCTATCTTGTCTGGCTTTTGTATTAGGGTGACATTGGATTCACAGAATGAGTTAGGCAGCTCTTCCTCCTCTTCAAATTTTTTGAAGAGTGTGAGCAGGATTGGTACTAACTCTCTCTTGAATGTTTGGGAGAGTTCACATGTGAAGCCATCTGGTCCTGAACTTTTCTTTTCTGGAAGCTTTTTGATGACTGATTCAATCTCTTTTCTTGTGATTGGTTTTGTTGAGGTCTTCTATTTCTGAGTCAATGTTGATTTTTCATGCTTTTCTATAATGTCATCCATTTCATTTACATTGTCTAGTGTTTTAGCATATAGTTGCCCATAGTATCCTCTCATTTTCTCCTTTGTTTCTGCAGGGTCAGTATTTTTATGTCCCCTCTTCCAGTTCTGATTTTATTTATTTGTATCTTCTCTCTCTCTCTCTCTCTCTCTCTCTCTCTTTTTTTGTCAGCTGAGCTAAGGGTCCATCGATATTATTGATTTTTCTCAAAGAATTAACTTCTGTTTTTGTTGATGCTTTCTATTGTTTTCACGTTCTCAATTTCATTTATTTCTGCCCTAACATTTGTTATTTCTTTCTTCTGTTTGCTTTGGCATTAGTATGTGGTTCTTTCACAAGTTTCTCCAGGTGAACAGTAAATTCCTCAATTTTTGTTTATTATTCTTTTTTTAATAGAAGCATTTAGGGCAAGAAATTTCCCTCTGAGCACCATCTTTGCTGCCTCCTATAAGTTTTGATATGTTATGTTTTCATTTCCATTCGTCTCAAGATATTTACTGATTTCTCTTGTAATTTCTTCCTTGACCTACTGGTTGTTTAAGAGTGTATTGTTTAGTCTCCATATATTTGTGAATTTTTTGGCCTCCCACCTGTTATTTATTTTCAACTTAATTTCATTATTTTCCAAGAAAGTGTTTTGTATAATTTCAATCCTTTTAAATTTATTGAGACTTGCTTTGTGACCCACCATGTGCTCTATGATGGAGGATGATCCATGAGCACTTGAGAAAAATGTGTATCCCACTGTTGTGGGGTGTAGTGTTCTATAAATATGTGTTAAATCTAGTTCATTTATTGTACTATTCAACATTTCTGTTTCCTTGTTAATCTTCTGTCTAGGTGTTCTGCCCATTGATGAAAGAGGTGTGTTGAAGTCTCCAACTACTATTGTAGAGGTGTCTACTTCTCCTTTCAGTATTGTCAGAATGTGTGTCCTGTATTTTGGAGTACTCTGGCTCAGTGCATAAATATGTATGATTGTGATATCTTCTTGACAAGTTATTCCTTTTATTAATACACTGTGTCCTTCTTTGTCTCCCTGCTCTTTTCTGCTTGTTGTTTGCTTGAAATATCATTTTCCAGCCTTTCACTTTCAACCTATTTTGTCCTTGGGTCTAAAATGAGTTCTTGTAGACAGTATACAGATGGGTCCTGTTTTTTAACCCATTTTGCCAGTATATGTCTTTTGATTGGGGAATTTAATCCATTAACATTTGATGTTACTACTGTAAAGGCAGAACTTTCTTCTACCATTTTATATTTTGGATTTTATAGGATGGATTTTATTTTTTCTCTTTCTTTTTACTTTCCTGATAGTATGCATTTCTACACTTTTCTCCAAACCTCTCTCCTGTCTTTTCCTATGTGCCTGTAGTGTTCTCTTTAGCATTTCTTATTAGGCAGGTCTCTTGTTCACAAACTCTCTCAGTGTCTGCTTGTCTGAAAATGTTTTCAACTCTCCCTCATTTTTGAACGACAGCTTTCTCAGATATAGAATTCTTGGTTGGCAGTTTTTCTCTTTCATTATCTTAAATATATCATACCACTGTCTTCTTGCTTCTATGGTTTCAGCTAAGAAATCTGCACATAGCCTTATTGAGCTTTCCTTGCATGTGATGGATCACTTTCTCTTGCTGCTTCAGAATTCTCTCTTTTTGACAGTTGAATAAATATCTTGGAGGTCTATTTGGATCTATTCCGTGTTTTTTTGGATCTGTAATTTTATGCCTTTCATAAGAGATGGGAAATTTTCAGTGATTATTTCCTCCATTATTCTTTCTGCCCCTTTTCCTTCTTTTCTTCTAGGACACCTATACCATGTATATTTGTGTGCTTTATGTTGTAATTCAATTCCATAAGACCCTGCTCATATTTTTCCATTCTTTTCCCTATCCTTTTATGTATAGGATTTTAGGTGTCCTATTCTCTAGTTTACTAATTCTGTCATCTGTTTCTTTAGATCTGCCATTGTAGGTCTCCATTGTGTTTTTATTCACTCATTCTATTGGGTGCTTCATTTCCATAGGTTCTGCAATTTGCTTTTTCAAAGTTTTGTGTTCCTTTTTTATGTTTGTAATGTCTTCTTTACATCTGTCATCTCTTTTGCCATATCTTCCCTCAACTCTGGTTTGATTTTTGATGTGATTGTGCATGTCTGTTTCAACATCCTTAATTAGTTGTTTAAACCCCTGTATCTTGTTTGAAATGCTAGTTTGTTCCTTTGACTGTGCCATATCTTTGTTTTTCTTAGTATGACTTGTGATTTTTTTGCTGGTGTCTAGGTATCTAATTTCCTTGATTAGTTTATTTTGGAGGTTGTTTTCTCTCTTTTACCTGGGGTTTTCTTGTTGGTTGGCCTTGTTCTGTTATCTGTTCCTTGGAATTCAGTTCAACTTATTATAGACCTCTAGTATAGATTCTGTTAATTGATCAGAATTTTTCAGCTCTTGCTTTTCTGGCTCTTGCCCTGCCTATATGGAACCTTTTGTTTTTTCTGAGGACAGTCTCCCCAGATATGATCAACCCAATGAGATCTCCCCCTACTCAACAGACCCAGGTCTCAGGAGGTGGGTGCAAAAGTATCAAATTTCCCTGAGGTGAGCCACAGCAGGTTGTCAAACTTCTCTATGAAGTTTTTTGACTCTGTGCTTTTCCTACCCTGCCCAGCAGGTGGGAACTGTCAGTCTGTGTAAAGTGATGCAGTGCCTTTATTTCTCAGCAGTCTTTATCCCTGCGAAGGGTGTAGTTGAGACAGCTGCTGAGACAGAAGGCTGGTTTAAATTGCTTCTGTTTTCCAGCCCCTGGGGCCTGAATTTGCTGAAGCAGTGCCACCACTGGATCTGAGCCTCATCCATGTTTTCTTGGGGAAGATACATCCTTTAAGGAATTGTTTCCTACACCTGATTCCTTACTTGGCCCCTCAGACTTATCTTAACTTAGCTCCTGCCTGGGTAAGGGTGACATTTGAAAATGCCTGAGGCTTTCTCTAATGAACTAATTAGAATAGTTTAGAAAAAAAAGAGGAAAAAAGAAAAGAAAAGAAAAAAGAAAACCATTTTCAGAGCCAGTCCCCAGCCCCCAAGGTTCTCCAATCAAGAGCCAGAGTTAGTACCAGGCTCTGTATGACCCTTTTCCAGTTCTCTGATCTCAGCTGTCTCCAAAATCCTCTGTCTTTATTCTTCTTAATTTTATTTCATTTTATTCTTTGTCTGTTAACAACCCTCCTCTCTGCCAGCATTAAAACCACAATTGAAGGGAGCTTGGCTGAGCTATCTTCTCTTTCTCCCATTAGAGACTACTTAGAGACACACTGTTAGTGAATTATCACCTTCACCTGATTAGTTACTTTGTCTCTCACACATGTTAATTCTGCCCTTACCTGGGGCAGTGTGGAGGAAGGAGAACACCTACAGTTCTATCTAATGAGCTGTTAGGAAGTAAAAAAAAAAATGCTTTCAAAGCTGGAGCCCAGCACCCCTCTACCTCCAATTACCTTTTTTTTCCTGGGGCCCAGACCTTTCTAGTATTTTGAGCTCATTCAACTCAAAAATTCTATTTTTTTTTTCTGTCAGCCCTGTCTCCTCTCTACCATGGCAAAGCCTCTAGGTTCCTTTCATGGTTTACCTATGCTTGGAGCTTGTATTTAGCAGTCCAAATTTGTTAATTCCACAGTTGGAGCCTGGTTGGGCTAGCTTCCTTGCTCCTAGTAGAGTAGGTTTCTCTTAGGGAACCAATTCGGAGATAGCCTGTTGTGCCTGTAAGGGAGGCGTGCTGGCCTCCATGGCTTGGGAGACATAGTAATTCTGTGTGGGATGTCAGCTGTTCCACCCTTCCCAGACTAGTGTGTGATGTGTGTCTGGTCACTGAAGTCCCCCAAACAGATGCTCCAGACAGTTCTTGGCTATTTATTCACTGCCCCGGAGGAATCACTAAATTCCAAACCTCATTATGCCACTATCTTGCCCCAACTTTTTATTTATTTATTTATTTATTAATTAAAAAAATAAACAAAATAAAACAACATACATAATCAGTAATTCACAATATCATCACTTAGTTGCATATTCATCATTTCTTAGAACATTTGCATTAATTCAGAAAAAGAAATAAAAAGACAATAGAAAAAGAAATAAAACGAACGCAGGAAAGGAAAAAAAAAAAAAGATTATACCTACCATACCCCTTACCCCTTGCTTTCATTGATCACTAGCATTTCAAACTAAATTTATTTTAGCATTTGTTCCCCCTATTATTTATTTTTATTCCATATGTTCTACTCCTTTGTTGACAAGGTAGATAAAAGGAGCATCAGACACAAGGTTTACACAATCACACACATTGTGACAGCTGTATCATTATTCAATCATCCTCAAGAAACAAGGCTACTGGAACACAGCTCTACATTTTCAGGCAGTTCCCTCCAGCCTCTCCATTACATCTTGAATAACAAGATGATATCTACTTGATGCATAAGAATAACCTCCAGGATAACCTCTCGACTCTGTTTGGAATCTCTCAGCCATTGACACTTTGTCTCATTTCCCTCTTCCCCCTTTTGGTCGAGAAGGTTTTCTTAATCCCTTGATGCTGGGTCTCAGCTTGTTCTAGAGTTTTTCTCAATCCCTTGATGCTGAATCTCAGCTCATTCTAGGATTTCTGTCCCACGTTGCCAGGAAGGTCCACATCCCTGGGAGTCATGTCCCATGTAGAGAGGGGTAGGGTGGTGAGACTGCTCGTTGTGTTGGCTGGAGAGAGGTTGCCCCAACTTCTTATTAGTTATTTTTTATATTACTTGCTTTTAAAATAAATTTTAGGTTTAGAAAAATCATACAGGAAATACAGAGTCCCCACATATTTGCCCCCGTTATTCACATTTTGTATTAGTGTAATTTAGTTACAATTGATGGGATAATAATATAACTGTACTATTAACTATAGTCCATGGTCTATATTAGGGTTCACTGTTTGTTTTGTACAGTTCTATGGTTGATTTTCTTAAACTTTTTTTATTCTAGTAACTATATTCTACTTGAAATTTCCCATTTTAAACCATAGGCAAATATATATTTCAGTGGTGTTAATTTCATTGACAATGCTGTGTTGCCGTCATCCCTATTCATTATCAAAACTGTAAGCACAAGGAAATTGTTTTTCAAAAAGTAATTTCCCAGTTTTTTAAATATATTGCATATCAATTGTGAAAGAAATTAAAAACAATGCAGACATTCCAAACACTCTAAATCACCTTAATCCCATGATAGGCCTGAGAGACTTGTGAGTGAAGATTAAAGCTGCTCCCTGTTTGGGCATACCCTCTCTCCTGAAGAGACCAGCCGAAATACGAACGTACAACTTCTAAATATATGGGCCTTCCTTTGCACAAGAAACGGGATCCCTCTGGAAGAGATCATATTTCCCTGGCACTGGAAAGTAAAGCCCATTATCTTTGAGTCTCAGTTTCCAAATTGGATTTCTTAATCCAATTTAAACATACTCATGGTCAAGAAAAGCATCTATTTTTGTTCAATAAATCTAGTAAGTGACCTTACTATTAGGGTTAAAATTTCCCATTTCCAAAAAGTTTCAAGAACCAACTTTCTACTATTTTTCATGCCTGCATTCAAGTATATTCTGATTTCTCCTTCTAATACTCACTCCACAGAAATTGCTTGTGCTATCGGCACCCATGTCCCCCATCTTGTCATCTCCACTGGACTCCTCCTGAGCTTCACACAGAAGGCCCTTTCTTCTTTAGACTGCATGATCCACCTCACAGGCCATCATTTCTTCTCAATCTTTTCTGTCCACTTCTCCTTTATTTATGCTTTAAATGTTTGACTCCTGGCTCCTTCTCTGTTTGCACAGAGATCTCTTGATGCCTCATCCTAGGTCACTGCCTGAACTACCTGTTGCATTTACATCTCCATCCACCTCAGCTCCAAACATGCATTTGAACTTGCCCCATGAACATCTCTATCTGGATGTGTAACAGGCCTATTACGCTTAACACGTCCAGAGTGGAAATCTTGACCTTATCCTACAGTCTTGTCTTCTTAGTAGACGGGGCCACCATGCAGAGACATGTTTAAAGTGAAACTCAGGGACTCCTTGAGGTTTCCCCTTCCTTCATCCTGCATAACCACTGTATCATAAAAGCCTGCCACTTCAATTTGCAAAGCATAAGTCAAGTCTACCCACTTCTCTCCATCTTCCTTGTCAGCCCTAGAGTGATTCATGTAGTGAACAATGTAGTAGTGGCCTCTTAACAGTCTCCCTGGGCCACTCTTACATTCTTCCAATCCATTCTCCTGATAAGATCTTTAAAAACACAAATCAACCCATGCCATTTTAAAGTGCTTAAAACCTTGAGTGGCTTCCACTCACAGCACCACCAATGAAACACAAGTAATACCTTTGGAAATCTCTGATCCATTAAGCTGAGTTCATGGAAAGAATCATAGGATACAGTCCTCCAATGCTTTTTCTTTAAGCTAAAAGAAAATTTTATAATGGTATATTGATAATTCCACTTCAGAACATATGCACTTTTATAATGTGGAAATATACGGTCAATTATACTTCCACTTGTACACCTGATGGTATGAAAGATATGCCTAGAAGTAGGAGGAATTGAAAAGCTTTAGACGAGGGTGGTGTTGTGACCTAGTACATGATGTAACAGAAGAGAGACTTACATTCGTTATTGGATCATTTTCATTTTCTGTAACACATCCCTGGAGATTTAAGTTGAGAGCTTTACAGATGATCATGATTCTCTTGGCAGCCTTTTCTTCAAAAGGTTTGATCACACACTCGGGTTCTAAAAGATCCTTCTTCTGAGGCTTCAACGTCTAAGAAATTTTGGAAGTTTTGGTTACCATACAGCTACCATAAAAAAGATACTCTAAATTATAAAGCACATCATATGGATTAAGTTCATATCTGTTTTGAAAGAATGTTGACTTACATCTATATCTGGATCCAGTGAGAACAGATTTAGCCTCTCCATGTTTCGAGTCATTTTGACAGTTTCTTCGGTTTCTGTGAGGTACTACAGGAAAACTGTGTTAGTCTCTGGAATCTTAAACATACAGATACTTAGAGTCCCATCTCCATGCCCATGGCCAAGAAGCACCCACTTTGCATCATCACTGTCTTAATATCATCCATCAACACCTGGAAAATCTTATAAAAACATGCTCTTATTTTCAAGTGTTGCGAACATGTTAAGTAAAACACATAGGTTAAATGGAAAGTCCTGACTGTTCTCCATATAAATCTTAAAAGAAAGTACTGTCTTCTTTTCTGGGAAAATAACAGCTAATAACTATTCAAATTCATTTGCATAGTAAAATGTCAAGTTCATTACTTTTGCAAAGTCTGGGTGTAGGCTGTTCTCTGAAGAATCTGTTTCCTCTGGTGTGCTTTCACAAGTTATAGAATTATCCAGCGAGTCTTGAAAAAAAATATACCGACACAGGTTATCAAATAATACTCACGAGGCACATATTTTCCTAGCCTATGACACATCAAAAGTAGGTCAGATCCAAAGCTAGGATGGACATTGGTGAGTGATGCCTTCATTTTGTCTGACTCCAGTATTCCATATTGTTAGGAGATCTGGGCCTGGAAATCAGATCTCCTGATGATCGTTTTGGGGCTTTTTCTCGGATACCATCCTCTGCCCAAAAGAATTCTGGATCCTTACTATACTATATTTATACTTGGGGTTGACTTGACTTACTTCTTCAATGCATTCTACATTTCTCTTAAATATGTATATGTTTTTGGGAATTCTGGCTATCAGGCCATCAATTTAAAATCCACATTCTCCCTCCAGTCACTTATTCTCTCTAAGACACTGTAAAGTTGATATTCTATTTGATGATTATTAAATTATGAATGCAAAACACCTACAGCGGTATTAGTAGTTGTGCTAAATAAGCAATAGTTTTCTTCTTCATTATTCCACGACTCCTTTTATAGCATTTGATACTTAGACTATAAGAACTTAAAGACCATAGTTTCTAAAGTATCAAACCTGTGCAAAATGTTTTAAAACAGTTTTCTTTTAGGGGGAGTGAATGACTCTGTTTGTGGTGAAATGACCTTCCATATAGCTAGACTTGTTTCTCTAACCTTCTTTTCACCCTTCTTTTCCTCTCTCTTGCTGTCATCTCTTTGCCTAAAATGAATAAGAATCTTACAAAGGAATTAGGCTGGGCAGAAGCAGATTTTTTCTATCTTACAAAAATTGCTACTATCGCACATAATTTTGGGGACCTTTATGTTTAAACTGATTTCAGTATGGTCAAAACGTATAAATGAAGATGACTTTCACTATACAGGAGTGATGCCTATTTGGTTCTACAGAGCAAAGTTTCACCAGCCAAATTTAATCAAAGTCCATAGAACACAAAATACCCCTTAAAAGGTAACATTCCACCAGTCATGGGTACATTTTTGATGCTGCTGACAAACGATGGCCAACATCATCGCTCTGGGGGGTCGGCCTCAAATCATCAACTAGTCGTGCCCCTCATGGATGAGTAAAAGCAAAGTGTTAGGGGTGATTTCCTGGAGCAAACGCCTCAGGGGCGAATAAGCTCGACTTGAGAGCCACCAGGGATATGAGCAGCTCAAATGAACCACACTGCAGAGCCCCCACTCGGCTGAGGAGAGGTGGCGGGTGCCGGTGTTCTCACCCAGCCTGAGGTCCAGCTCTGTGCTCCTCCTGCCCTGCAGGGTCCCCTCAGGACTGATCTGCAGGACGCGGTTGAGGGTGTGGATCCATTCGTCCATGTCTGACTCTGTTTCGGCCGCCAGCACAAAATAAGTCAGGTCATTCATCTTCAGTTCAAAGGCATATTTTCTTAGTCTGTTGTTCTGTGGTATTAAAAAAACAAAACAAAACAAAACCAAAACCAGCTTTGAATCATTTGCCTAGGGAATGCCAGATGGTAAGTCTTAGCGAGCGACTTTGGTAACACCCAGGTAACACGAAGGGACCTTCCAAATCGGGGCAAAATGTTATGTAGATAGGAACTATTTTGCTTCGTTTCTCACAAAGTGTTTTTTGTACTAGGAGATCTTTTATTTTGATGTTTTTTATTTGATGGGCATGTTGGCTCAAAAATTTCATCTTCATGCATGTATGAATGGCTACTGAACTTCTTCAAATAGTTGTTTTAAGTTGCAGCCTTCATGTTCTCCCCTGAAGATCTTTCTGTGATTCACTCCAGTTGAGTAGCACTTCATAAGATCACTAAGAACCTCTGTGTTGCCTTACTAACTAAGGGATGTTTCTCTCGTCTTATCTTACTTGATTTTTCAGCAGAATTAACACAGTGGCCGCTTCCTGCTTCTTGAAACCCATCTTTCTCTGGTTTCCATGACCACACTCCATGCTGGTTTTCCCTCCACCTCATCAGCCACCACTTCAACCTCCTGAGCTGACTCTTCCTTCTCTTGCTTTCTAATTGTAACCTGTTGCCCTAGACCTCTTTTTCTCCTTCAGGGGATATCATCTATTCCATTGGCTTTAAATAACATCCATATTCAATGACACCCAAATTCTCTAACTTCTGGATTCTGTATCAACCTCCAGACTTTTCTGTAACTTGACATCACTATACCCTGCCTTGCACATGCTCCACTTGTGCATGCAGGGAGCATGATGCCTACCCCTCAAGTCCTTGGGTGGCTTCTACTCCAGCTTCAGATCTCAACTGGTATTTCACTTCCTCAGGAAATCCTTCCCTGATCCCCCAGTGTAGGGTAGGGTTCTCTAGTCATGGGTACTCATAGGTATATACACCTGTCCTTCAGGGCATTTAGGACAGTTTGAAATTATACTTTTATTTTTGTCTTTCTTTCGACAAATATCCATCTCCCTCAAGGCTGCCTGCTTGAGAAAAACAGTCAGTTCTTCTCACCACTATATCTTGTAACAGGGCCAACACATTAAGAGGGTTCACTAACAAAGCCTGGCACAGTAATAGTTTATGAATGGAACTGAGTACTTCTGATTGTTGGGGAACTGAGATTCTAGCAGGGAAGAGGTGAATGAATGAATGCCTGAAGGACTCAACAAACAAGCAACTGTAAAACAAACAGTCTCTGCTTGGACCAATATGGTGAGTAGTTGCTTTAGATTGGGTGGCCAAAGCAGGCCTTTCACAGAAAATGACATCTGGACTGAAATCTGAATGATAAGAAAGAAGGAGACAGTTGAAGATTGAGGAAGCACAGTTAAAATCAGAGGAACATAAGAGCAAATTATTATGGGATACTTATATATTCCTATCGTGAGATTAGAAATGTAAATTAAAAGTGGAAACTTTCCCTCGATGATACAAACTAATGTGGATAGCCTGCGGTGGGTGTGAGAAGTACTGAAGTTATTCCATCTTGAATTCTCTCTGAAGGAGTCTGATGCACACGATCAAATTTTACCCACACAGTTCTAAAGCCTTTAGAGCACTCATAATTGTAATAAAGTAAAGGGTAATGTTCCAGATAACCCTGCTAAGTAAAATACAGATAGGAAAAGAGCCACAGAATGAGAATGTAATCATAGTATGGCATGTGGCTAAATATCAAAAGTCTGAAATTCTGTTTGAGAACAGGATTGCTATTTCTTGGTAGCAAAAAAAAAGAAAAAAAATATTTTAAATAACCTCCTGGCATTGTTCTGTTTGGGGTGCTCTCAGACTGTCCCAAGATAGCCCCCTTCCTTTTAATTTCCACAACAGCTTGATGACTACTACAAACGAGACACTTACTAAACACTTACCATCCATATACCAGGCACTATGCTGAATATTCTACAGCCATTATTTTATTTAAATCCCTTAACAACCCTGGCGCAACATGTTATTAACCCCTTTAACAAATGAAGAAATCGAGGCTTGGAGAGTGTTTAAAATGTGCTCGGGGATGAACCTTGAGGACATTATGTTGAGCGAAATAAATCAGTTACAAAAGGACAAATACTGTACGATTCTGTTATTATGGCTCTTATAAAGCCATCAGTGCTTTGGAGCAGCTAGAAGGAAAAATCTGAGATGAGGACATGGTAGCCCATGACAAACTCTGGGAATTGTTCTATAACTGCTTGTTGAAGTGTGCTTTGAAAATTATTGCTTTTTTTCTTTCTTTTCTTTGAATATATGTTATATTTTACAACTAAAAAATGGTTAAAAAACCTGTGGGCAGTTATAGTAATATTAGATAAAATAAATTCCTGAAATAAAAAATTTGAAAATATTTTGTAATAGCTGACTACTATAGCAAAGTTGATATTTTGAGAACGCATGTAGTTTTGATAGTTAGTCAAATGGTATTTAAGTTACTGTTTAAGATTTGGAATGCAAGTAACTGTGGTATCTGTATTTATTGATTTTTTTCTCTTCCTTGCTTTAATTTTAAATTGGTTTATGAAACATTGTACAAACAGCCTTTACAACGATTACATAGATTTTTTTTTTTAATATGCTTTTGGGTAAGCTAACTTGGATACCCATTTTAGGTGGTTAAGATTTCCATATGTTAATTATAAAAATATTTGTACCTTCATATTTTCCTGAGATCAGGAAAATATTTAGTAACATAGGTCATTACCATAGCAATGCAAATATTTGTAAGAACTTTCTACTTGATCTTTTGAGAACATTCACAGTTTTGACGGCTGATCAAATGGTATCTAAGTTAGTGTTTAATACTTAGAATTTAAGAACTTTGTTACCTGAAGCTGGAGATTTTTTCCTTGTTGCCTGAATTTTAAATTGGTTTATGAAACTTACTGCACAAAAACAGGCTTTACAATGATTATATGGATACTTTATTTAAATATGCCTATGGTTAAGCTAACTAAGATATCCATTGTTGGTGGTTCTAAGTGTATTGTTTGTTTTCTTAAATAAAAAAAATTTTATTTAATGTTAAGCAACAACAACCACCACAAAAATACATGCTTGGGATTGCACGGCTAGTAAGTGGCTTTATACCTTAACACCTGCCACCCTGGGAGACAATTTGTGTATGTCAGAGAGCTGGACAGAGAGAAGACACTCAGCAAGTGCTGTTTTCCTTCATTGTGATCCCTCTCTTGTACCTTCCTGCACAATCATACGTCAAAGACGTAGCTGAGACTAGGGACCCAGGGTCTATCCAAATGCATTGAGAACAGACGGGAACAATGCTAAACCCTGAGTAAAAGTCAAAACCAGGGATTGAAGGAGGAAGGTGAATTAGCTAAAAGGCTTCCCAGCTCACATCACTTTCTAGACTCCTCCAAGGGTGAGCTATTTGCTTCTGTCCATACTATTATGCTATTGTTAAGTATTATTTTTTTCGTTGCATTATAATGACTCACTCTCCTTGAGTGAGTCTGGTTCTTTCATTAGTCTGGGAGCCTTGTAAGGGCAGACACTCTCTTTTTATCCTTGGTGCTTAGGGAAGTGATATTATTTATTCATGAAACAAATGTCTATCATGTTTCCACTTTATACCAGACAAAAGAGACCTAGCCCTTCCCTGTGGAGCTTGCACGCTTGTAGGGCAGATGGGCATTAGTCGAATACTCACAGAAAGGTGATACTGGAAAGCAAATGTACTTGAAGTTTGTATAAATGCTTTGAAGCAGAAGTACTAGGCATTCTGAGGGCATATAACAGGACGATTTGAACTAGTGAAAGGTCAGAGTTGCATTTAGAGAAGATCATTCTGGCTGCAGTGCAGAGTAGGGGCTAGCCAGAAAGACAGTGGTCCCAAGCTTTAGTGTGCAAAGCAAATATTTAGGCAGCTTGCTCAAGAATGCAAATTCCTAGATGTCATGCCCTCCCAGGAGGAGTGGGGTGGGACTGCCTCCGTACACGCTCAGGGCCTCATAAAACTGCCGGTATCTGCACAGCTACAGAGGCTCTGATGGCAGAGACAAGACGGCTGGGGAGCAGACAAAGTTTCCTATTCAAGTACCATTTCCTCCAACAGATGACAGGAACAGGAATAAGCACTATGAAAAGAATTAGAATGCCCAGAGTTCAGGGCATAGCTTTGGGTAGGGTATTATAAGGTAACCAAATGCAGCAAAAAGCAAGCAAATCTCAGTGTTATCGAAATCAGACAGAAGAAAGAATCTGCTTGACTAATCTGATGCTGTAAATCAAAGGGACAGGGAGAAGCAAAACTAGGTCAAGTATTTATATTGGGTCCAAATAAAAAAGTAGATTGAGATGTAATCTGCTTTCAAACATAGATAATATCAACTACTATAAATTCAAAATAAAACATTACAAAATATAAGCAAAAGGTTGATTTTCTAACTTGCATTTTGCACTTCAAACTGAATACAGTTGCCAACATCAGTAATATTATTAAAACTATTTCTTAAAAAATTTAGCAAAGTATAACACACTCTTGCTTCTCAAAAAGGTGCTTATTTCTACATTTATAAGTGGAATAAATATTCTATTTGCAATTTATTAAATTGTCTTTTTCTATTTTGAGAGAAATTGAACTTGTAGGGTAGAGAACCTTCTGCTGGGGAAGATTAAAATACCTGACTGGTTTTCTACCTCACTCTTAGTAATGGTAATGGCATATAGAGCAGCAAAAAAGAAAGGACAAAAATAGAAAATCAATGGAATATTTTAATAATTTTGAAATGTAATTGTTAAATCATTAAAAATGGTAATCAAGAAACAATCTTATTCTCTTTTGCATTTCCCAAATTTTCCTCTATTTCCCTCAAACCAGTGTACTTTTGGCCAACACAACTGGGTTCATTCAAGCTACCCAGTTCAGGAATGATGGCGATTCTTATAGTGAATACAGGCCACTATAAGATCAAGTAGGTGTGTGTCCAGCAGTTAAGTTCTATGAGTCCCTGAAGAAGAAGGAAATTACAAATTAAACTATATATTTGTAAACTTTATATATAACAAAAGATTACAATGATATTTTCTAAAAAATACGAAGACTCATTTGCCAAAGCAAACTTTGCAACACAAGTAAAGAAGAAAACATTTAGGTTTTTCAGTTCAGTGTCTATAAAATGCAGCTACTGATCTTTTACCTGTTGCTAAAGCTTTGGTTCAAGTTTCTAAGGCCAGAGTCTCCTTTGTGACCAAAAAAAGAAAACTATCTCCACCCTCCATTAAGATCCTTATTTCCCTTTTCATATGGAAAGTTTGCATCTGCATTAAAATGCAATTATCTTTTACTTCTAGTGGAGTGCTCAGCAACACTTAATTAATTCTTTCCTTTTAAAGTACAGCATTATTACTTTCTGGAAGGATTCCAGATTTTAACAGATGAACCACCCAGAAATAGGCCAGGCCTAAGAGACTGGAGAAACTCCATTCTGCATCCAAGTAGCCAAGTGCCCCTAGTATTAGTTTAAGAGGTAATCTCAGCTATGGAGCAAGTTCTGGGACTGGCCCATAGTTTGGTGATAAGAAAGGAACTACTCCCTGTGGCCTGTGGGCAGAAACATAGTCCTTGCCTTAAATGAGTCAGAGTCTTATTGTAAAACTTGAGATGAGGTTGTTAAACACTTGATTGTGTCAATTATTTCACAGTAGGGAATAGGACAGCTATTTCATTAGCATAGAAAGAATGAATGTTTTGAAGGTAAGATGTCCAAAATGAGGTCTGTGGAATTATTCTGCTTTTCTCAGCTGCATTGGTACAGGTCACATTTAAAACTAAGGACAATAGTCTGAAGACTGAGAATTTGCAAACATCCTTGTCTGTGAAAAGAAAGTACTGTGTCTGAACAAATTCATAGACTGAGCCCTCAATCTTGGGACTTGCCCTGATGAAGCTTATTCCTGCAAAGGAGAAGCTAAGTCTACTGATAATTATGCCTAAGAGTCACCCCTAGAAAACCTCTTTTGTTGCTCAGATATGGTCTCTCTCAGCCAACTTGGCAGGTAAACTCACTGGCCTCCCTCCTTTGTGGGACATGACTCCCAGGGGAGTAAATCTCCCTGGCAACATGGAACCTGACTCCTGGGGATGAGCTGTGACCCAGCATCATGGAAATGAGAAAGAACTTCTTGACCAAAAGTGGGAAGACAGAAATGAAACAAAATAAAGTCTCAGTGGCTGAAAGATTTCAAATAGAGTCAAGAGTCATCCTGGAGGTTATTCTTACTCATTATATAGATATCACTTCTTAGTTTATGGTGTATTGGAGTGGCTAGAGGGAAGTACCTAAAATTGCTGAACTGTGTTCCAGGTTCCAGTAGACTTGATTCTTTGAAGAAGACTGTATAACTGTATAGCTTTTACAATGTGACTCTGTGATTGTGTATCCAGGGTATGGACAGGTGAGTAAAAAAAATAAGGATAAAAATAAATAAATAATTGGGGAGATAAAGGCTAAAGAATGAGTAGATTAAAATATTGTGGACTGATAAGAGGGAGAGGTAAGGGGAGTGGGACGAATGAATTCATTTTTTTTCTTTTATTTATTTTTCTGGAGTGATGCAAATGTTCTAAAATTGATCATGGTGAAGAATATACAACTATGTGATGATCACTGTGAGTCACTGTATAATATAGCTGAACTGTATGTGTGTGGATATTTTTCAATAAAAATATAAAATAAATAATCACTGTGTTTCTGAAATTAAAACTTAGGAATCAGTTGAAGTTTTGTCTTTGAAGGAAATCCCATCTTGGAAGAAACACGAGTGGATGTATGTAATAAATTCACAGTCTCATGGTTAACTTAATAATAAAGATAACATTTATGGAGTGTATCCTTTGAGGTAAGTGATTCACAAGTCATTATTTAAAATAATTTTTTTGGCTCAGTGGTTCTCAACTGGATGTGATTTTTGCCCCTTTGGAGACATATGGCAATGTCTGGAGATGTTTTCAGATGTCATGACTCGGGGAGGGATGCTATTGGATCTCATGGGTAGTGGCCAGAGATGCTGCTAAACATTCTACAATGCACAGGACAGCTCCCTGCCACAAACAATTATCTGACTTCAAATGTCAATAATGCCGAGCTTAAGAAACCCTCCTATGGTTTTATGATATTGATACTACTATTATTTCCATTTTACAGGTGAAGAAAATGAAGCTTAAGAAGATAAAATAAGTCACCCCAGATTATACAGCTGGTGTATTGTGGTGGTAAGAATCAAACCAAGCATTGTGTCCCCAGTTCACAAGCTCTTAACTGTGATCAGCTGTGACTTTAAATTTAGGAGCTAAAATAGCTTAGCGCTAGATAACGTATTTACACAGTGGATCCAAATCAAAATTTCACAAATCAAATAATTTAAATGAAAGTCCTCACACTCATATTATGCTGGCAAATCAACTTATTTCCAGATGTTCTTGATAAAATCCAGTGCTTTCCAATGCTTTTAAAATAGGAAGAAATTGAAATCATGGCAGTTTTAAAATGGAGAAAGTTGGAGGTTACGCTGCTTGTTTTTGTTCATCTGCCTAATTTTGGACGGAATGCCCTGTGTCATGTGCAGAGGGCCAGTTGATTCTGCATGACACTGTCAGTCACTGAGAATGATGGGAACATAAGATTTAAGTTATCACCTTTCCATCATGAGCCTAACCCTCGACAGAACTCAGGCTTTCATTAATTCATACCCATTGATCAGCCTTAAAATTAAATCAATTAACTGCAATTAGGCTCTGGATAAATCATGACCAATAATCAAGATTTCTAGACCAATCTCACTCAGCTGTTTCAGAGTGGTACATGGAGAAGATTTGGGTCAGAAGAGTATTTGCTGCTTTTGATGATTCCTTTCTGCCAACAAAGGGCACTTCTGCCAACAAATGAAATTTCAATTCTTGTTGATTGATCATTAGATAGGTTATTTTTTCCTTTTAATCCTGAGGCTGCATGCTCTGTGAAATGTTTGAATAAATATTGCTTCTGGGAAAATTGTTCTTAAATATCTGGGCTCAGACACAAGATCTAAAAAGTAAATATAAAACAAAGACTTAGGCATTTTTCTATTAATTTTGGGAGAGTGATACAAATTTATCAGGTGATTTTGCCATATCTGTCTGTCTTTTTGTGGGTAAAACTGGCTAGAATAATGCCATTCTGAGATGATCAGCTTCACATGTTCAACTGTGTTCTTTTTTTCTCTAAGATTAGTAGTTTGTTCAACACATATTTATTGATCATCTCTGAGGCACCAAGTAGAATACCTAGAAGTTTAGGTTCAAGCTCTGGAATCAGACTGCTTGGTTCAGGTGGCAGCTGTCACTTAGTAGTTAGGTGTTACTTTATCTCTTCCTGCCTCATTTTTCTCATCTTTAAAATAGAGATGATAAACAGTACGTATTTCATGAGGTTGTTTTGAGGGCTAAAGGAGTTGACACATGGAAAAGGGCTTGGAACAGCAGCTGATACATGATAAGCATTCTATAAATGCTAGTTAATATTATTATGAGGCACTGTGCCAGCTGAATGTATTGATTTTTATTCCAAAGTTCTAGAGACTCAAGTGATAATGAAAAAAAGAGGCAAGTGGACTGTGCTGGTCTGAATCTGTTAAGTACTCCAGAAAAACCTATGTTATTTAAGTCCAATCTTGTGCGGACAGACCTATTTGGGTGGGATCTTTTGATTAGGTTGTTTCCATGGAGATGTGACCCTGCCCATTCAAGCTAGGCTTAATCCACTTGCTGGAGTCGTTTTGGGAGAGACATTTTTGGAAAGAGCTCAAAGCCAAGAGAATCTAAGAAAGAAAACACTTACAGAGACATTTTGGAGAGAAGGGCCAGCAGATGTCAACATGCACCTTCCCATGTGATATAGGAACCCCAGATATCAGAAGCCTTTCCTCAGAGAAGGTGTTCTTTTGTTTGTGCCTTAATTTGGACATTTTCACAGATGTAGGATTATAGCTTGTAACTTAATAAATCCCCTTTGTAAAAGCCAAGCTATTTCTGGTATATTGCATTCTGGCAGCATTAGCAAACTGAAACAGAGTTTGGCACTAGAAGAGTAGTGGGGTGCTGTGGTTTGCAAATACCAAAAAAATGATGGAACAGCTTTATAAATGGATAAAGGGATAATTCTGGAAGAATTGTGAGGAGGTTGATAGAAAAGGCATAGATTGCTTTGAAGAGATTGCTGGTAGATATATGGATGCTAAAGATACTCTGATGAGGCTTTAGACAGAAACGATGAATGTGTTGTTGCAAACTGGAAGGAAGGTGACCCTTGTTTTAAAGTGGCAGAGAACTTGGTAAAATGGAGTACGGGAGTTGGATGGGAGGGAATATTTGAAAGCAATGAGCTGGGATACATAGCTGAAGAGCTTTCCAAATTAAATGTGGAAAATGCAGTCTGGCTTCTCCTTCAGCCTATAGCAAAATGTGAGAGGAAAAGGATAAGCTGAGAACTGAACTCTTGGGTACAAAAAATACAGAAATTGGTGGCTTGGAAAATACTGAATTTCCAGAAAATGAATCCCCAGAGAGTAGAGCTCCATGTGAAGATTAAATAGTCAACCATGTCATGACAAGTCAGGACTGGAGATGAGGTTATCCCGAAAGGATTCGTGGAAAGTCCTATTGTCTGTTGGTTGGGATCCCTGTTTGCTGCATGGAAAACCAACAAGTGGGATGTGTATAAACAGAACACTGTCAATCCAAACTGAAAGGGACAGAAAAGGAACAGAGTGAAGAAAAAATAATTTCAAAGGCAGAGAACCATGGAAACTGAGGTCTGGAGTAAAGAAACCTTTGGCCAGGAGAATGGACCTACCCAGGCACATAGAGAGGGTAAGTTTGCCCTGGAGTTTGAAAAGGGTGGAGCACATTCCCAAGGGACTGGGTAGAGCCTGGCCACCACCCCACTGTTCAGAGAGTGGTGAGCCTGTGCTCTGGATATGGCAGAAGGTTGGGGTGTCCCCCAGATGCTTGAAGAGGGTGGAATGGAGAAAAGGGTGGTCTTCCCAATGTTCCCCACTGTTGCAACCCTTACCCCAGTGTTGGAAGAGCCCAGGGCTGCTGCATAAGCCCTAGGAGAGGGTGGGACTGCTGCTGTCTCACGCTCTGAGGATAAAACATCATTCTATAGATGACTCTCAGATTTTGAAATCTAATGGAGTTTGCCCTGCAGGTTTTGGGAACTGTTTAGGACCTCTGACCCCTGTTTTCCTTCAAATTTCTCCCTATCACAATGGAAATGTTTATCCTATTACTTTCCCTCCTTTGTATATTGGAAGCAGATAACTTGTTCTAAGTTTCACAGATCCACAGCCAGAGGAGAATTTAGGACAAACTGATTTTGTCCTAAATGGCTCTAACTGATTTTGATAAAACTTTGTACTTACTATTGTCACTGAAATGATTTAAGGCTCTTGTGATATTGTAATGGGATGAATGTATTTTACATATGGAAAGAACATATCTTTTAGGAGTCCATAGGGTAGAGCGTGCTGGCTTGAATTTTTATGACCCCAGAAAAGACCCTTTTCTTTTAATTCAATCTTGTGGGTCAGACCTATTGTTGGTTGGGAGCTGTCAATTAGGTTGTTTTCAAGGAGATGTTGCCCCACCCATTCAATGTAGGCCTTAAACCACTTGCTGAAGTCCTTTAAGAGAGAGACAGAGCTGAGAGAAGCTAGGAAAGGAAACACCCACAGAGTTATTTTGGAGAGACAGCAGACAGCAGATGTCACCGTGTGCCTTCCCATGTGACAGAGGAACCCCAGACACCAGCAACCTTTCCTCTGAGATGGTATCCTCTTGTTAGTACCATAATTTGCACATTTTCATGGCCTTAGAATTGTAACTTGTAACTTAACAAAGCCCCTTTAAAAGCCAATCCATTTCTGGCATATTGTATTTCGGCAGCTTTAGTATAAACATGGACCAAAAGTCTAATTGTGCATTTAATTTTTAGATTCTATTTGGGTGTCCTCTTTGTCCTTCCAGGAGCTCTTCTAAGATGGAATTCTAATATTATAAAATTAGAATGTTCCCGTCCTGAAGAATAACAGTATCACATCATGCTGTGAAGATTCTCATGAGTAAACTGCTTTGAGATGTGGCGATGACAGGGCTTCAGTGAACGGAAAGTAATTTCATTGTTTAAGCTAACTCTAGGTATCACCTCAAAGGTGGCATTTGGAAGAGATGTGCTTGTCCGCCCCTTTCCTGAAAATGAGCCTTATTCTTGGAGACCTGAGACTTGGGCATGGGCAGATTGAGAAGCTGCTCTTTTACTTCCAGGAGGTCTGAACAACTAGAGCTTTCTTGGGGGTGGAGGTGGGGATGGGGGTGGCAAGATTGAAGGTCAGGTATAGCATTGATAGAAGAAACCCCATAAAGAAAAGTATGTCAAGGCAGCCCTGATAAAATAACTCTGGTGAATGTCTCTATACTTGTTGCTGTGCTCATATGAGAGAGTGTAGCATCTTCCAGACCATGAATGCAAACACCTAAAAACTGCACAGATTCTGTATTTTTGGGAATTATTCATTGACGAAATAGCTGGTGAACACAAACAGAATAACTGTATTAATCGCAAAAATAGTAGCGTATATTTAAAAAAAGAGTTGTTGACACAGGTTAAAAACACGGAATTTATTCAGACTGTAGTTAATGCTGATATACTTATGAATCCAACCTTTGCTCATCCATGAGCTAACGGCCCACAAGTGACCACATGCTTCAATAGGAGTGAATGTGACATTTTGGTGTAATAGTTGGTATTGGGTCACGAGAAGCAAACAAAATACAGTACGGAGGAATTTTTAAGCAAGGGTGGTCTGTGACTACCTAATACAAAAATATCTAGGGGAATAGTTAAAGTTTAATCCATCATAGGAGAGTTTGCTTCAAAATAATTCGTTTGGGTGTTTGCATTATGTGTAGACCACCCAAAGTTTAATTATCAAACATCAACCTTCGCTACTCTGTTCTTTAAGGAAGTAAATCCCAAAGCTAGAATGGGTTAATTTATGTATCCTACTATCATATCATATCTATGAAAACTTTTTCCAGAAGTCCTTTTTAACATTTCTAATGCAAAAATTGTGCCTACTTTTACTTGGCATTCCTTTGAGTCTTTCTATGTTACTTTATACATATTAGTTCCTATGAGAATTACCAATCTGATTTTTCATATACAGCCACTGGAGATTCATTACATAAATGAGGAGACCAGGGTATATTATTTCAATAGCCTTCTCATGTAGAAAAGATAAGGTAAAGGAATTAGAGTTAAATAGTGTGTAATACATGCACATATTTGAGGACAATATTGAGCCAAAATATGGTAAAATAGAGTAAAAGAGACCCAACTCCAACGGAAGAAATGAGTTTCGTTTGTGTTCCTCCTTCCACTGCTACTGAAGCAGTTCCAGCCACCTTCCTGTCTCTTGTAGATTATGTAACATTCGCCCAACTGGTCTTTCGGCTTCCACAAATGTACTTCTCTGGTTATCTTTTAAAATTTTTTTGTCTGATCGTGCTACTTCCCTACATAAAATTATCCAATTTCTTCTCATTGCATTTAAAACAGAATCTAAACTTCTACCCTGACCTATGAAAACTCTTCCAACCCCATTTCCTTCTACTTTCCCCTCTCTATACTGTAGCCACACAAGTGGCCTTCTAACTCTACTTGCAAATATCAGACTTGCTCTTGCCTCAGAAGACATTTGCCTTGCTGTCCCTGCTCATTCTTTAGCCCTTAGACCACATGCTCTCTCCTCAAAAATGCTTTTCTCACTTCGCAACTGTCAACATTCCTTTCCAACCTCACCATTCATCTCTCTTCCTTTCATTTTTCTGTTCATTTTCTTTACTGCAAATCCCACCAACTGATTATATTCTGTTTATTTTCTTCTTACTTCTTTTCCATTTCTCTTCCTCTGTTGGAAAGTAAGTTTCATGCAGCAGAAACCTAGACTGCCTTGTTCTCTACTGAATCCCTAGAGTCTGGAACATTTTTTGGCTCATAGTAGATACTCCATAAATATTTGCTGAATAAATGGCTGATGAATGGATGAACACATCTTTGGATTACAAAATCCAAGGGGGAAAAGGGATTTCTACTCACCTGCACCACACCTGTACAAGAATCCAAAAAGATGCAGCCTTTGGGTTCTTTGGATATTTTTTCATCTTTGTAAAAATTCATGATGTAGGAGTTATCTGGCAACTGAGTCAGCTGGAAGTAGCGCTTTTTGAATGACTGAATAAAGGTGAAGATAGAAAGAGGTTGGTCAATATGGCAGCATACTATATTATTCATGGAAATTAGAATTTTTCTAATTCCTTTAGGAGTGCTACATTTCTGGAAAACAACTCTAGAGAATTGCCTTCTACTTCCCAATTAGATAAAATATTGTATGAAATAAGAACTCCATGCAAATGGCTCTCCTCTGTGCTGCAAGGAAGGAGGGCGTATCAAGACTGGTGGCAGAAACAAAGACAAGACCTGAGGTCTCCTCACCCGGACAGTGACGGTATTGTTCACAGTGCTATTAAAATTCCCCTTGTAGAGCCAGCCAGACTTGAAAACTCCAGTTCCTCCTGCTCCGCCACCGCCCTTGGAAGATGAGTGGGAAGTCGTATCCTGCACAAAAGGCATCATTAGCATCACAGCAATTTCTTTTGTGCACCCCAGATCCTCCACACTGCTCTTAAAGAGGAGACGCCTTTTTCTCTCTTTGACTCATCTCGATTTCCAAACAAACGTTCTTCATTTTAACTAAAAGCCCTTACACAACAGTTATTACAGCTTATGAAACACTGGTGAGAATGAGAAACACTCTAGTGAAAGACTGAACAAAGTAACCTCATGTTTTAAACATTTCAACTGTTTACTTACTTCATCCTTATCAGCATCTTCATGGTCAACCTCAAAGGAATGTGAAGGAAGTTTCTCTGGTTTGTTTTCTGCCCTGCTATTTAAAAAAAAAAAGGCTCTGATTCATCATTCAAGACATCATTTTTTCATTTCCAGCTGTCTGTGAGTGACAGCTATTATGCTGGACTTCTTGCAAATTTTTAAAGAATAATATAATTTTGTGATACTTTCCCTTAAAGGCAGTAACTTTTACCCACACAATTAAGTCTTGTGTCCAGTAAATATATCTCTATTTTAAGCCATGCAGTTATTATTTGCATAGATTTGCTCCCGTCTTCTTGAAGCAGAGGAAGGCAAACAGGAGAGTTTTAAAGGTTTGGCAGTTAATATTTTCCTTTCTCAAACATTTTGAAGTGATGAACATTAAGTAGTAATATTTTGGTTACTTTGTCTGCTTCACTTTTTACGTGACATGCTCGCGTGTTCAGGATGTCATGTGAAGAGTCTCAGCCTTGAAGCTTTCTGTTCCTGAGAAGCAGCCTGGGCTCGAGCCACTAGGCTGTGCTGCTCCTTTGCAACCTCCTTCTCCAGGCTCTACCAAAGCGATGGCATGGTTCTTGGGTTTCCTTTGTGCATTGCCATGGTAGGATGCAAACACCTGTCTAAGTCACAATATCACTCACCGACCCAGAGCAGCAAAATGCACAACTGGTTCTAAAACTGGTAAAACAAGTTGGAAATAAACTCTCCTTGGCATGGTTCTAACTCACAACAAACCATCGAATGGAAACTAGCTGGTAACACCCAGGATCAGGCATTCCTGGGTGCCCAGCTCTCTGGCATCTTTTACAATGAAAATCCTATACGTGGAAATCTCATGAAACATTTTTTCTTTAAGATGATTTGTGTTATGTGGAAACAACCACAGAATCTGACTGTCGAGAACAAATACTAGGGCCTGAGTGTGTCCCCATTGCAAGCCTTTCCTATGTTGATGGTATTCCAGACAGGACAGGACTCTATCCTTCAGAGTGCATCACATCGCAGTATCATGCATTCACACGGGGTACTTGCTCATGGTTTCAAAATACTCTTTCACCTTTCCTCAGAAAGACATTCCTGGTTTACAGCAGGGAAAGTCAGGGCACAAGAAAATTGTCCTCACCGTTAAAATATGGAAAGTATGGGATCAGCAACACATTCTCCATCCCTGATGAGACGTGTGTCCCTCAAACACCACTTCCGTGAAGGCATCCTGAACTCTCCAAAATGAGTCATGAATGAGCATACAGTCTCTGTTAACAAGTGCTTTATGATGTTTTCCTGACTCTGCAATTTGGGCCCTTGATTTAGCCTGCCATCAGATTAAATATTTCTTAAGGCCCAGGACTAAGATTAATTGCCATCTATATTTCACCCAGACTTTTCCCTTTCTATTGCTATAGAGGCTCAATATCTATTTTTTGATTGAATCAGTGAACAGCAAGGTGACGAGAATATTAAAGAAGTGAAACAATAAGAAATGGTATAATTTAGAAACTTTATTTTTGAAAGGCATTTAAGTGATTATTTGTTTATCTGAAGAGCACATTTCTAGTGATCGAAATCACCAAACATATTAAATGGTTTAAAATGAAAGTATTTTACTTTTCTAACTTTATTTTATAAATTCCAATAAGTGAAGGCTTCTTGCTACCAAAATCAAGAAACAAGGACAATAAAACTAGTCCAAAGAATACTGTACTTGATACTGAGTGTTAAGGATGGTATCCTGAGTTTTATATCAGTCTTAGTTCAAATTAATTGCTCTTTTTATTTTGGTTGCACAGTCTTAATGAAATCCTAAGACCCTAGCAAATGATAAAAGTCTTATTCAACAGCCAGAGGTTTAAGGAAATGTATATTTCAGATTATCTACAAGCAGGGTCTGGCACACAGTAAGTGCTCAGTAAATATGTGTTAATGGACATATATGATTTTACATGCACGGTCATGTGCCAACCCAAATTCCAAAAATGTATTAATATATAATACAACGTCCCCCATCCCTGACTTATGTACAAGCTCAAGGCAACAATATATATATAGGTGTATATATATAGATAGATATACCAAAAAATATTTATACCAAGATAGCAGATGCTTTTTACTCAAGTCTAAATATGTATAGAGTGGCATATTGCTTTTTATTAAGTTATATACGAATGTATATATAAACTTATGGTCAGATTTTTGTCCATAATATTGGGGACTCTAGAGTTTAGTCCAATCTTGCGATTTTATAGGGAAGAAAATTGAAGCCCAGAGCAGTTATTCAAATATGTACACAATGGATGATATGGGATTGGAAGCCTTATTTCTAAAATGGTAATTCCTGTATTTAGGAAGGGTTAACCCATACCACCTTTCAGAAGCATGTTAAGTCAGATTGCTGCTACTTTTCTGTTCCATAGGATCCTGGCATACCCCTGGTATCCCCCATTAGAGGTGACATATTGCCTGAGATTCAGATGCAAATTCAAGTGGCTGATTTCAGAGCAATTCCTTAAAACATTTTGTCTGAGAAAGTAATATGGGTGTTCCAGCATCCTTAAAATGATTGAAGGGTGTATTGAAGAAGAATCCCAAGTGAAAGGCAAGAGAATGAGTAGGGAATACTGTGGAAAAGGCAACAAGGATAAACTTGAATATGAGATATGAACATCTGGTTAGTGATTTCCCATCAGTCTCCCTTTGACCTTGATGCAATTCTCTTTGCTTCTATTTATTCTATCTGCCTTTTGGCTTATCTTTCCTTCTCTCTCTCTTTTTTTTTTTTTACAAAGGAATAATTTTACAGGCATCTGTTCTCCAGGACTGTGTGATCACATTAAAAGCCAGTTTCTGTGGTCCAACTCTCACGTTAGTGTTGATTTCTGCAAGATAACGTTTAAACAACGGAGAAAGGGAAGTGCTTTTCAGACTTGTAATTGTATAAATAAGTAACGGAACAAAGTAAGAGTTTCATGAATGTCAATGAATAGTGCTAATTACTTACAAGGATTTTTTAACAAATCTTCTAGTTGAAAAATGGAAATAAAGTCTGAGACTGCCTGTAAATTATGGCCATATTTCATAAAAACCCGTGGATTTCAAGTGACTTATTTACAATCCAGGTGAAAACACCTAAGGAATGTTTATCAACAGGAGAATGGCAAAACAAACCATAGCAGAGCCACACAAAGGAATATTACTCAGAAGGGAAAAGGAGCTAGTGACACAGGCATTAATACAGGTTTCATTCAAAACATGCTGAGTGAAAGAAGCCAGAGACAGAAAAAGGATCATATCGCATGGTTCCATTGTTATGATATTCTAGAATAGTGATACCAATCTAAGGTGGAAAAAATAAGAACGGTGGTTGTCTCTCAGAAGAGAAAGGAATAGGAGTGAGGAAGGGGCATGAGTTAACTCTCCAGAGGCTTGAAAATGTTCTGTTTCTCAACAGGCCTTGGGTTGTATAGATGTATGTATGGCCGAAAAGTCATCGAATTGTTCTTTTACAATTTGTGCATTTCCCTCTACATAAATTTCACCTCAAAAGAAAAAGAAACTGTAAACATGTGTCTCTATTTAATGATATGTATTTGGAAGTGTTTAGAGAAGCAGAGGTCTTAAAATTCACTTGGATATGGTCACAAATAAGATGGGTACTGTATGGCTGGCTGGCTGGGCAGGTATGTGATAAAATAAATGCAGCAAAATGTAAATGCCACATTCCAGATGGTGGGACTATGGATGCTCATTGCATCAAGACAACTGCAAGTCTTTCAACCTTTTTGTATGTTTGAAATTTTTCATGATTAAAGTTTAGGGAAAACATGATTAAAAAGTGGTAAAGGAATTATAGAAAGAGTGAGCAAAAATGCCATTTCACCTGAATGGATTAATTTATTTTTTAAATATTAGTGATAATCAAGGAGTGTACAAATATACATAGCCTAAAAAATGGTAAGTAAGCGTATCTCTATATTTTTCCCTGATAGTTTTGAAGAACAGATGATTCAGAAAACAGAGAAGGGAGCATCATATAAATGCTCAAAAGAGTTTTCAAGAATTAAAAATATATATTTATTTAATCCAAAATATATAGCTGCTATATATTTTATATCACAACTTACAACTTCTCCAAACTCTTAAAGTAAACTCTTCTTTAAACTTTCCTCTTAAAATTTGCTCACAGTATCACTATTCAAAAATAACTCAGAAGATATGGGAGGCAGAGAACACCAAGAAGGTTCATGCTGGCCTCAGTCTCCATTAAAAAGAAATGTGACATCTCTCTAAGCCCAACTCTGTAAGTCAAATCATTGTCCTCCCTCCTACATAGGACATGCCATCCAGGGGTGAAAGGCTCCCTGACAACATGGGGTGTGACTCCCAGTGATGAGTCTAGCCCTGGCACCATAGGATCAACAATTCCAACCTGACCAAAAGAGGGAAAAGAAGTATAACTAATAAAGTATCAGTGGCAGAGAGGGTTCAAATAGAGTCGAGAGGCTACTCTGGAGGTCACTCTTATGCCAGCTTCAGGTAGACCTTGCTACCTATCATAACTTGCCAATGCCCAACCAGGGCCATCCCAGCCAACCCTAAAGAACACCCAGGCAATATATAAGATTCTACAAAGGTTCCATGCACCAAGGTAACTTTCCAGAAACCTTATACTCTCCAGATGGGTCCCTGGACCAGATAAGTCCTAAAACCTAGAGGGCCCAGCCTCTCCAGAACATGAGCTACCTCTATCTCCCTACGTGCATTATTGACAGCCCCTTCCTACATGAAAAAGTTAGAATGGGAATAGCCCAAACATCCCTAAAGAGAGGGACAGAAATATCAAGGTGATGGCGGAGCTATACAGAGAAGGTAGGGTTTGACAAACGAGTATGGTTGCCAAATCATTAAATTGATTTCTTTTAGTCTCCAGCATCTTGGAGCAACTAGAAGTAAAAACCTAAAATTGGAGAATTGTAATCCCTGTCAAACTCTGAAATCTGTTCTACAACTAATTGCTGCACTGTGCTTTGAAATTTATTGCTTTTTTGTATATATGTTATTTTTCACAAAAAAGTAAAAAAAAGTCGATGGTGATGATAAAAAAATATTTATGCCTGCTAGCCTCCTATATTCTGGAGCAGCTAGAAGGAAAAATCTGAGAGGATGGTATGGTAGCCCATGACAAACTCTGGGATCTGTCCTGTAACTATGTGTTGAAGAGGGCTTTGAAAACTCCTGCTTTTTTCTTTCTTTGCTTTGTACAAATGTTATATTATTCAATAAAAGAAGTTAAAAAAAAAAAGAAATGTGGCATCAGTTAAGATCAGATCTCGGTGCAGGGTGACGAGTGGTTGTGTAAATGTAGGCATGTCCTTTCACTGCTGGCTTTTCCTACTTCTGAGTCTGTTTGATCAAATTCAATGTGAGCTGAGAGCTCTCTTTACTCTTGGAAGCCACTCTTCTTCACCACTCAGTGACCTAGCTTCCAGAAAGTACCTGGCACATAGAAGAGCCACAGTACTGCCAACCTAGGGCCAGGAAATAAGTAAAATGGCTGTGAAGAAAATCAAAGAGGGGAAGAGAAAACACTGATCCCCATGGGATGGCAGGGGCCACAGAATCGAGTTTAGAAGGAATGCTCAGGGATGGCCTCCCTGGGGGAGGATCATTTAAGTTGAGAGTGAGAAGGAGCCAGCCTTGTGACGATCCAAGAAAAAGCATCCTGGCAGAGGGAACAGTGAGAGCAAAGGTTCCAAGGAGGGACCGAGCTGGGGGAATTCAGGGAGAGAAAGGTCCTTGGAGCTGGGACACAGGGGGAGAGAGGAGACTGGTAGGAGGGGGAGGTCAGCGATAAGAGCAGAGGCCCCTTTCCCCCACTCCTGCTGCCACTCGCCGAAGGGAGGCGTGACCTCTCTGCTCTTGAAGACTAATTGTCACCACCCAGATGTCTGCGAGGAGATTCTGCAATGACTGCTCTCTATTTTAAAGATCATTAGAAGACCAGTGCCTCTGGCCACAGGCTTTAAACTCTTCCCCTCAGAGCACTGTAGGAACTTTAAGAAATGAATAAAGAACCCACTAGAGCAGTTACCTTTTGGTGTCTGAATCAAACATTAACCATAATTTATATGCAGTCTCACTTCTTATTTCTACACTGAATTTGTCTCTTTCATCCATATAAGGGACACCACGGTGCTTGAATGCCGCACCAGTTATTAGCTGTGATGTTATTCTCTCAGTGCTCAAATTTCCTCTATAAAACTGCGATAATGGTATCTCCTCGATAAGGTTGTGAATGTTAAATGAGACATGCATATATGTGGCAGCCAATGCATTCTGGCCCACCTCAGATACACAAATGTTTTTTTATTTAAAAAATATATATATTCTGTTCTAATTCAGCCCAGCATAAAACTGATCACACATTAATACACAGGCATAAAAATGTTCTTTGAAATTTTCTTCTCTATATCAAATTGATTGTAGTAAAAAGAATTTCAATATGTCATGTATTGCTGTATTTTACCCAGTGGATTAATGAAATCAACAGCATCACATATTTTTATGTGGCTCTTGTTTCCTGCTAATTTTAATTCCTAATATGTGAAGGCTTCACGTTTGACATTCTGGTATGAAATCACGTCTCTCTCCAGCATCATCCTATGTACACACACTTAAATAAGGGGGGGGGGGCGCCAGCAAGAGTCAAAAATAGCACAATTTTAAGTTTAAAGGAGATAAACACTTCTTTTTTTTTCTTTTCCATAACTGCAAGTCTCAGCAACCCATGAAAAGAAATGATCAATTTACATTGGCAGCAGAAAAGAATTATTTTATTCCAGGAGGGATGGAAATGATTTATTTCTAATAACCTCAGAAAGCCCAAGTAAATTATCTGTTTCCACTACTGACCTAAATACTTGCAGGTCTTTAGGGAAGAGTGCTGAGCTTTGTGAAATCATTAAAAACTGATTCTGCTATTCAGTGCTGAAGTCTCTATTATTCCAGGGGATATGAGAGAGGATTATATTCTAGCACTTCCAATTTTCATTTTGAATCTACAGGGTTCATTAACACTTCTTATTCCTCCTCTTCTTGGTACCCATTTGCACCTGCTTTACTTAAAGTAAGGGAAATTGCCAACAATATCTTGGTTACTTTCACATTTCTTCTCAAGAGATTAATCTTCTTGAGCTCTAAGAAAATCCCAATTTGACCATAACATCCAGAGCCTGTTCGCTCTGTAGGCGCTTTCTCTATTGTTTTAATAAGGAAGAATACTGTGAAGAGAAATCCTTTAGTAACATTGTTGCTTTATGGTACCACAAATACAAGGAAAGATCCCCAGTGTTTGGGAACAAAACCACTTAACTCCGGATAGCTAAAGATATTAGGGAAAGTACATATTTAAAAGGGCAAATAAAGACTGCGTTCTATGCTCTCTTGCTTTATATGAAGACTTCCAACTGCATGGACAGTTTCCCAGCTGTAACCACTTCTCAGAACTATTTTCAGAAAGAGGAAGTATTGACGTGAAAAATGCTTTGGTTTTCAATTGTCCCCACAAAAAGTGACCAACACCCAGACGTTCTAATGCAATGATGGATCACGAACGCTGAGGGTATGATGGGACCTTCCCAAGATGAACTTACAAAATGTTATTTATCAGGAGTGCTATCTAAAGGCATGTTTACAGATTATGTAAAAATCGATTTTCACTATTTTGCAAAGAGATTTGCTGTCTTGGAAGAACATCATTTTCCTCCTCATAGCAAAGCAACTCCAGAAAAAGGATCTCCTTCCTTCCTAATTCTCCTTGCTGCAATCTGTTCCATACAGAGGAAACCAAGGGGTCTTTTAAAAAGGTACATCAGATTGTCACGCCTCCGTAAAACTTCCCAAGGCTTCCTGTTGCAATTAGTATAAAATCCAAGCTCCTTTCCAAGGTCTGAAATCTCTTCATCTTGCTTCCATATTTTATCTTGCCAGTGTCCCCTCCAGTTCTCAACTCCAGCCTCTCCAATTGTTAGTCTGCTCGAGTGTCCACGCGTGTTCCCATATCAGGGCCTTTACCCTTTATGTTTCCTCTGTCTGGGACCCTTTTCCCCATGCCACAGCACTGGCAGCTTCGGACTATTCAGAACCAAACTCAGCTGTCACCTTCTCAGAGCTACACCATAATCCTGCCTTCACATTCTGCATTCAGGAGATGAGAGCAGAACTACGTCTCTGGGGCATGGGAAATATTGGAGAGTGGTGCACAATTCTGAGCCTTATATCTTTTAAAAATTTTGATCTGCTGTGCATCGTATCAATGTTTGGCTTGAATACAGTGCTAATCAAAACTCTACTTCTGATCACGTTAAGTGTTTTTTCTGGATTGCTTTTATCATTTAAGTTTGACGTGCCAATGCATTGGAAGAAGCCAGTTCAAGGCAGTTCTTTGAATTTGAGCAACACCAATCCCACCCAGTAATACTGTATTTACAATTTTGCCATTCACTCAGTTTATTCATACAATAAGTAATTATTGCACCCCTCCAATGTGCTAGGACTCTTCTAGGTCTGCAGGGATTCTTCAAGGAAAAGGCCCTGTCCTTTGGAGTCTTCTGTTTTCTTGGGAGACAGAGACTAAATACGTGACTATTTCAGTTTGGGGAGTCAAGTGAGCTTCCGTGTACAGGTGATATTGGAGCAGGTGCTGACCAGTCGCCTTCTCCTAAACGTTTTATGTTCCCAAGATTCAGAAATAAAATGGTGTTTGTTTTCCTTTTGGCTGTTCTTAGACGTATATCACTTTTGTAGAGGTTGTTTATTTTATGGCATTTTGATATCCGAGCATGAAAATACATGAACCCAGAGGCAAAGATGAATGTTACATATGGAATACTGCCAGGATATTACGTTTAATATTCTATTATGAAATAATGTCTCTCTCCAGTATCATCCTGTTGGTCAAAATTGTACTTTTCTAAAGCTCTTGCCCCTGCGATTAGAAGGACATTTCACAAAAGAATAATATAATGATAATGTATTTTAAAAATATCATTTAAAAAATCAAGTAAGAACATTTAGGTCTCACCCCAAACTCTGTGAATATATACACTATATGTGGTTGAATAAAATCTTCTATCCTAACTCTTATAAACTGAGCAAAACACACCTTGATGCTAGATCCATGCACATGTATTCATAAACAATGGCAGAAAGTGAACACAGAACAAATCCTATAAATGAAAATAAATGAGAAGTACTCATCCCAGGTTCTTACCGGGGTAACTGTCTAATGTCTCCAGAATATTGTTCATATTTGTAGTTTACCACATACCACTGGGAACTATAAAATTTACATGCCTGGAAGAAAAAAAATGACAAAAATTATTGTTGAAGAGCTCCAGCCGCCCCGGCTAAAAGCATCATGAGTACAGTTCTTTATAATTTCCAGTGTGGCCACACGGTTGGCTAAGTTAGCAACTCTACGGTTGGTAAGGGATTTGTTCCTTATAATCATACTACATTTGCCAATGAAACAAAAATCTAACATTCTCCAGACCTCTGTATTTGGAGGACGATCATTTAACATATTTAATCTATTTTACTCCATCAAGAAAAGCCTAATTTAATCACCACTGAATCATACCGGATATGCTACTAACCTCATGTACAGTCATTCTTCAGCTTTCTCTGGCAACCCTTCCATTATCTGACAGTTCTCAGTAGTGAAAATATTCTTATTTACATGTAATCCTTTCCCTTTGCTCATTTCTTCTTCTTAGTTTAGTAAGTAATCCCTTCCATTTAGGAGATCAGCCTGAAACTAGTTTTTCCCTTTTATTGGTATGTAATGCCTGCAAGGGACTGCCTTCTCCACAATTAGTCATAAATTTTAGAAAATACACACATCAGAAATGAATGAAAACTTTGAAAAACAAGGCTAACAGCACAAAATAATTCTCATATGGCTCAATGATGGTTGATGTTAACAGTATTTACTGATGGCAAATATTTTCCAAATATCTACCCTGCAACTAGCACTCTTCTGACCGTGGGTGGGTAGGGGATTTCACCAGATGGCTTGTAAGACTCCTTTCAGTTCTAAGATTACATGTTTCTGGGGATGAAACAGTTAACATCAGGATTACCAACAGATCTTGTCCTCTGGTGTTAGTGGAAATTTGAAGAGCAATAATTTCCTGCACTGTGAGAAATAGAGACCTGAGATTGTCTTTCGTAACCAAGGAGGGGAAAGGCAAGGAGATCCTTTATTTGAGAGTAATCATTCAAGGTCCAGAACTGCTGAAGCACAGAAAGCTCTTGCCAGAGCTCTTGCCTCTGCAGAAGTGGAGGGAGGGAGAGAATGGCTTAGAGGGCAGCGTAGAAAGGTTGGCAGTGAACGTAAGGCACATGCATATGGCTTGGGGTGCTTGGAAAAGGCAGGGAACATCTGGTGCTAGGAATTCTGAGCCGTGTTGAATCCCTTGGGCCCCGAATACTTTTAGCACTACAGCTTTATTTGCTCAGGGAAGTACCCGTACAACAGACCAGGCCGACGGAAAAGCAACGAGTGGGACTGGGACAGACTAGCAGTAGGAGACGGCAGTGTGTGCAGAAGTAAAGCTGAGTTTAAAATCAAAGACAGCACACAGAAATCCAACGTAGAGAAGAAAAGGAAAGGGAGGGCGGGGTTTCAGGACATCTGTTGCTTCTAGAATGGCTGGAGAAGAAACAGAACGTGAACAAAACTGAAAACTTAGCTGAAATCCAACTTACCAACTTGCAGAGCCAAATCGAAAATCACATGTCTCTGGCTAGAGGAAGAAATCTGAATCTTAATATATTCCTTGGCTAAACCGTTCCGTCTTTGTTTTAGCTAAAGATGCCAGGAATTCAGGCATGGGCCCATGGCATCCTAAATCTCAGAGGGAGAACTTTCAGGACTACAGTTCATTCTCAGACTCTCTCAATCTCTCTCTTTTCTACACAACTTACTACAGATCTGAAATGGCACAAAATGTATCTTTAAATGGAAGAAAACCAAAAAACCCACTTACTTTTAGTATTTGGATACATTCTCTCTCCGTTTTTTTCTGGTCCATTGTTTGACCTAATTCCCCTTGAAGAATATTTTTACTTCTGAATTTCGTTCCTTATTCACTTATTGGCATATTTTATAGATTTTGACATTTGCTTTCTGAATTGTATGACCACTTGAAGTAAGTAGAATAAAATCTCATACTCTAGTTTACTAGCCAATCTCCTAGTTTCAGAGATCGTTAATTTGTTCATTTGCTCAACAAACATCATGGGGCACTATCATATTTCCCGAGTTGTTCTGGGTAAGGAGGACACAACCGTGAACAAAAGACAAAAATTCCTGCCCCCTAGAATCTCATGTTCTCTTGAGGTGCCAGTCAGTAAATACAAAAATAAGTAAATTGTATAATATATTAGAAAATGGTAAGTGTTGTGGAAAAAAGAAGCACATGAAAAAGGCTGGAGGGAGCTAGGGCAAGGGTGCAATTTAAATTTCAATAGATACGGTGTGTCTTATAGAGAAAACGGCAGGAGCAAGGAGTTAAAAGATCATTACCACTTCTTCAAATTTTGAGCTGTTGTAAAAGAAAAAAAAGCCTCAGGTTGTATCTTCATGTAGATGGTCCTCTCACCCTCCGCCAAATTGGGTGGGTTATTTTCTTTAGAATCCTAGAAGTAGAACGTGCGGCCAAAAGTATTGTAAAGATTTTTTTTTTTTTTTTTAACATGGGCAGGCACCGGGAATCGAACCCGAGTCCTCGGGCATGGCAGGCAAGCACTCTTACCTGCTGAGCCACCGTGGCCCGCCCTGTAAAGATTCTTGATAAAAATTACCAAACCAATGTATATCTTCATACACAAAATGCAAATGGAGGGTGGAGCACTGAACTGGGAGCTACAAGGCTTTATTTTCAACAAACATCATGGGGCACTATCATATTTCCCGCGTTGTTCTGGGTAAGGAGGACATGGTCTGGATTCCCAAGCCAGGTCTCCCACATGGAAGGTGAGCCTTCTGCCTCTGAACCACTCATGCACCCAAGGCTTTGCTTTGTCTTGGGACGAGCACTGCCTCCCAGTATGTATGATCTTGGTGAAATCACTGTACTTGTTTGAATCTCTGAACATTCAGAACATTGGACGGGAATAGAAATTGCTGCCACCTACTTTCTATCTTCTGGCTCCCTGATCTGGAGGCACTAAGGGAAGACAGACGAGTGACTTACTGCTCTTTCCTGCTATGGTCAGTGACTGTGCCTAACCAGGGTAAATGTGCAGGTAAGTCAGCATGGCCAGGGCCTGGCTTTGTTACCACTCCTGCGGCAGGAGGGATCCTACCTGGTAATGTGGCAGCGTTTCTCCACCTCCTGCAGAGACACCTGTAACATTTCCTAAAATGAAGATTCCTGGGTCCCCCTTTAGCGTTTCTGACTCAGTGTATCTCCAGCGAGACCCAGGAAGCTGTGTTTTAATTGACAACATCGGATGATTCCTGGGCAATGTCCAGTTTGGGAATCAGTCTAATGGCATAAAATGCTTCAACTCTGTTGTCAAGTGTAATATGCATGCATATTACACTTGGTATTGACGATGTGTCACAGGTTTAACCGAATCTGCTGACCAAAAATGAACGCGCCACTTATTTATATTAGTTTAATATAGACTAGCAAAGAACCACCTCTTTGTTTTCCCATGAATTTTTTTTTTTTAATTAATAACAAGCTGAAAAGCATTTGTCAGATACCACACTACTAGGGCTTTATATATAATTTTAACAAGCATTCTTTAAGATTTTATTTTCCCATTTTCTAGACCACTGAGGCAAGGACAAGCTTAGTATTTTGCTTAAAACTGCACAAGTGGAAGAAACAGGATTCAAACTGAATATGTAGAACTCTAAAAACCCATTCAGCTAACTTACGAATTCTTTGACAGCTGCAGATTTTTAAAACACATCTGGACCATCATTCCAAATGTTTTGCAGGATATTTCTGCCTCTGTTTTGGAATTCAGACAGACCAGGTTTTGAATTCTGATTCTGCCATTTTTTAGCTGTGGGATCTCAATAAAATAACAGTATCACTAAATGTCCTTATCTAAATAACACCACTTCATTAGGACTAAATAAGATAATTCCTGTAAAACGCCTTGCATAGGGTAAACAGTTAATAAATATTGGCTTACAAAATCAATTTTCCCAGTAAGTTTGATTTAGTCTGTAGTCCACAGTCACAACAGTTGATAACAATGACTTGTTTTTCTTGATTTTAAAAATATTTTGGAGAGACACATAAGCGCTGATGATCAAAGTGCTCTTTTTAAACAAATTACTTCTGAATTTATCTCCTAGGTTATGTATTTGGTGGGGGATGGATGAAGAACAGTTTTGCACGAGGTGGTTCTCAAGAATTCTTCTAAATCTGATATTTCTCAGATTCTGTGAAAGCCAGTGCATTTTACAAACACATAAATGTTTCTCCTACAGAGTAATGACATTCTAGAAACGTTACGCATAGAAAATTATCCTCTATTCTTTGTTCCAACCCACCCAGCCACTCTAAGAAGATCATGAAGAACTATTACAACTATGACAACAGCTCCTCTTTGTCCAGAACTAAGCTGACATGGTCTGTTGCAAATTCAAAGCTATAGGCTAGAACGATAGCTACTGTTGCTTGCTACAATAAGGCAAGGGCTCTGATTTTCTCTCAACTGATTTACTAGTCCCTGGCACCTGTTTCAAAATAATAATCCTTATGCCTTTTTACATGGAGGCTGCCACAGTCGACTTCAAAGGCAAAGACTACAGATAACGAGCAAGCGCTCATTCAGCAGAGCTAACTTTTCCAGACGCCACCGCCCTGTTTCACATCTTACTAGGTTTGCAAGTGGTTGTTCAGGGTTAACGCTTGCCAATGACAACAGAGTTGAAGCATTTTATGCCATTAGACTGATTCCCAAACTGGACATTGCCCAGGAATCATCTGATGTTGCCAATTAAAACACAGCTTCCTGGGTCTCGCTGGAGATACACTGAGTCAGAAACGCTAAAGGGGGACCCAGGAATCTTCATTTTAGGAAATGTTACAGGTGTCTCTGCAGGAGGTGGAGAAACGCTGCCACATTACCAGGTAGGATCCCTCCTGCCGCAGGAGTGGTAACAAAGCCAGGCCCTGGCCATGCTGACTTACCTATGAACTGAGAACATTTGGGACCTTGCTTCACACGGTAAATCCTAGTACCTGGGATCACACTCGGGCTTTAACTCGCCTAAAAGCCTTTTGAACGGACAGCTTGGGGGGTTATTTATTGTTGGCATTTAATCTATATTTGTTGAATGAATGAAACTTCCATCCTTTTCCTTTAGAAAGGACTAAAAATGATACTTTCAAAGTTTTGAAAATCTAAATACTTTAAAAAAGAGTGGGTAATTTTAAGGGACACCCTAAAGTACTGTAAAGAAAATACTTCATTTTTTTCTTTTCCCCTCCTCTTTAGAGAATCACCAGAATCAATCCAAATCGTGTTACATACTTCAATTTGGGTTTCACAATGCAATTTGTCCATCCTTTAAAGAGGCTGATTATTAGATTTTACTTACACAGTAATAAGAAGGTAATAGATGGTTTTTTAGTGCAAATTATTATTATTATTTTGGCTATAGAGGTTGATTCAATTACATTACCACTTTCCTACCAGGAGATTAATGTAGCAACAAAAAGTATACATTTTGGTCCTTTGTCACTACTGGGACTCTGTTTCTGTAAAATGATGGTGGCAATTTTCATATTCTGGCAATTCTTTATTAAGGTTAGAAATAATTATGGCTACTGCATAAATATTGAAAATGCAGCATCATGAGATTAAGTGAATTTAGGGAAATTATGTATTGACAGGGTGGCTGGATAATTTATTGTCTAATCTGAGACACTTGAGAGTGAAAGGTAAACTATCAGCCAGGCCAACAGGTGGAACAAGAGATGATTCCTGCACAGTACATGTCGAGTTACCCTATTCATGGACATTTTTGAGAAAAAGTTGAAAACACTTTTTATTAATTGGATAACATTTTGTGTTCCTTTAGAATGCAATAATTAACTTTTGCTGTATAACAAGTTGAATAGTTAATGATTAAAAAAAACTTATACCACAATCTTTGGGGGGAAGTAAAAATAATGAGTTTGGACAAAATAAATTATGTAAATATGAATTTGACTCAGTTTCAGAAACCGTGGTGCAATCCTCTTCTGTGGATTTTGAGCCTGATTTTTGGAAACATTAGTTGATATCAGATGGTGTTACTAAGTATGTAAGTATGCATGCATAATGAAAAACAGAATGTCATAGATGTCAACTGAAAGTGAAAATCATTTTAGAACTATTTTCGTTACTCTGAATTAGGAAGTAGCTTAAGTTGTCATTTCAATATCTTCATTGATTCTAAATTGAAAGTGAACCAAAATATTTGGTTTGTGTTTTCAAAATGTGATCTATTAAAGCAGCTGAGTGAACTGTAAAATTAGACTTTCATAAATCACACCTGACCTGGGAACAGACACTCTAATTTCCCTGCTTGATCTCATAAGTAATTTGTCAGGACATGAATAATGGATGGTATTAAAAAACCTTGGCAATATTATGATCTAATCATTATTCACATGTAAGGCATAAAATCTAGATTATAATTCAATGCAGTTGAGGTTCAAACTTAAAATGGATTCTTTTTAAAATCTTACACTCCAAGGTCTCTGATTTTTACATCTGTGTTTTCATTCACTTACTGCCAGACGTTACAGGATGATTTTATTTTGGTGATGGGGAAGCCAATTTAGAATTGGAACAGTTTTTTTTTTTTTTTATATTTAGAGGCAAGGCTATTATTCTCAGAATTTTGTGAATAAAAAATAAATTTCTTTAGTGTTGTTAACGACAAACACATTACCATTTTATTTTCAAATTTTTATCAGCTTTTTTTCCAGATATATTTTATCCAAATGCTATTAAAAAACGCATTTGAATTTACCTTAATAAACTTTAGTATGTTCATTACCGTAGTGTTATGCATTTAGTGTAACAAAATAGCCATCCATTTGGTTGACCATAAATTATTACATATAAGTAAGAGTAGGCCAAATATAGGACAAGAGGTTTTGGTGTCTTCCATCAAATTTTTGAAGTCCCCAAATCATCATGACTTTATTTAAAGTTATCTTTTAAAAAGCACACACAAATGGAAAATCCCTTAATCTCTCTAACAAGACTTTCACCAATGAATTAAACAAAAACAAAATATAAAAAAACCCCACAAAAACACAAAGCAAAACAAAAACAACAAAACCCCCTTCACTGACACTAATTTTACTAAGAAAAGATTGGCTTTTTATTTTACTTTTTTTTTTTTTTTTTTTTTTGCATGGGCAGGCACCGGGAATCGAGCCCAGGTCTCTGGCATGGCAGGTCTCCAGCATGGCAGGCAAGAACTCTGCCTGCTGAGCCCCTGTGGCCCGCCCTACTTTTTGTTTTTAACAGGGGGATTTTTATAGTTGTGTGCTTCTGAATGCCTTCCAGGTATATCATTGGGTAGCTCTGATATCAGAGCATAGTTAGGAATTAGTTCTAGAGTGATAAACTACCATGTGCTGTGCTCCATCTCAAGTTAAAGGATGCATTAGAATCAGTCATTTGTTGCCCAATGATATAGAATCAGAAAACAGCACTCATTTTTCCTTAATTTATTTATACATGCAAAACACTCAGAATCATTTATTGAAAGTCTTGTTCTTATTTCTGGGTGACTTTCAGTGCACAGTATTGTACTCACGAGACCCAAACAATTTGTATAAACTGTACTAAACAAAAGCCTTTTGGTTTACAGGATGCCTTCTTAATCAATGTGCATAATAAACGGTCAAAAATTACATTCAAAGCATGTAAAATTACTGTAATGACAAAAGTTAAAAATGAAATTCCCTGTATTTTCATTCTGTTCAGATAAATTTCGTTCAGTTAACAAAAACTGGCAATGTGAAATCTATTTAGAAACATGGCTACTGCCCTCCTGTAATTTCCTTCACAAAGGACTCAAGTTGTTTAATATCTCCTGTGCTTCCTGGTATGATGTGACTTCCACCTAAAAAATTCACAGTTTTCTCTTGGATTAGTAGAATGTGATTTGTTTGGGTCCAAGTGATGGAAGAGGAAGATGATAAAGAGGAAGAGAAAGAACTTTCATTTTCAATATTGCATTCATCCTCATTGTTTTTCATGTCCACAAAATGTTGCTTCTCAATAAATTAAGCAATGCTTTAGTATGTCATGTAAAAGTCAATAAACAGCCTGCTGAAATATTTTTAACTTTTGCATGCATGGGGTATTCTGCAGGAAGGGTTCCAACATTTTTATTGGATTTGCTCTCAAAGCACCTGTGGTAAAGGGACAACAACATACTAATGCTTTGTTGGATGGACTACACATCTCACATCTCTTCAGGGCTTAATCTGCTGCAGTCAGGCTGTGCCTACAGGTTTCTAAAACTGCTCTGGTAAAGGCTAACAATGCTTTGGAATTTCCAAATCCAGTGACCCTTATCTTGACCATTCTTTTGCATTTTCTATCTTTGAGAGCTCCTGCTCTCTCTCCTTATTGATGCTCCTTCTTTTGTGACCTTGAGAAACCAATTTCTTCTAATTCTCTTCTTACTCTCTCTTACTTCATTTCCACCTCCTCTGCAGAGACTTCTTTACCAGTCCCTTAAACAGGGTCTGTGACTCAGGAACCTGCCTTCTGTGCTCTAGCCTTCACGGCTTCCCTGAAAAAGCTTCTCCCAAAGCTTCCACCTTTCCAATCCAGAGCAACTGCTCACACCTTCCTCCTGCGTTCCAGGGTCTGTGCTTATAACCTTGGACATCTCTCTGCATGTGAGCAGGGAGGCTATCTTATTTGCCTCATCCAAACCTGCCCCAGCAATCTGAACTTTCCTCAGTAGTCTGTTAGGGGACTATTTGGAGACATGAAGACTCATATTGGATTTTAACTTTTGGAAACAGGTTTAAGAGATAAACTTAGGTTGCTTCCAATACTGGTAGGATTTAAAAATATATTCTGTTTTTCCCAAAACATATTTTATTTAAAACAATGATTTTTGGCCATTTACAACAATACAGAGTTATGTAAATTGAAAATCAATTGCTCTCATCTCCCTAGTCCCAACCTTGTGTAAGATAACCAATGTTAAGAATTTATTGAGCATCTTTTCATACTTTTTTTCTAGGCTTATATAAACATATTTAGATAACACTTATGGGTTTTATATATTTTTTATCACACTACATATTCTATAACTGTCCTTTATCTCTTAGAAATATGTTATGTGCATTCAAGTTAATACATTTAAATATATATATATATATATCATTTTTATTGGCTGTGTCTCCTAGACGGTAAAATGAGGTAGTAACACCTATACCAGGGACTGCTCAAAAATATGCAGGTACGTGCAATTTTGCTCCACTATGCCTTGATGTTAGAAGAGCTGCTAAGTGTTTTAGTGGGAGCAAAAGAAGTCTATACGCTTGTGCGGGAAAATTTTTAACCACACATTTAATAGTCAGGAAAGAAGATAAGTAATAGCTAAAACCGAAAGGAAAGAGTCTGCCTGTTCATTTTATTTAACTCCTATTAAAATATTAACCCTTTAAGATTAAAAAAACAAAGAAGGCCCCTTGCCTTTCACAAGTGGCCAAATGTTGTCAGTGTAGAAGGAAACGAGACAACTCTACATTTTTATTGTGCTGGGTTCCTGCCAGCTTGCTGCCTAGCAACCATGGCCCGTATCCTTGCCACGCTGTGGGGAGCCACAGGACAGTTTAGCACAGGGTAGACCCAAAAGGCTGCTTAATGCAGCAGCCACTCCAGGGGGAGCACGTGTCTCTACAAAAGCCTGTGAACCTCAGGGAGTTCATTTGAGTGATGGCTTAATCTGTTTCAAAAATCCAGTTTATATTTCTCAAATTTTGGTCCACTGACCACAAGCATCAGCTCCACCTGAGAAGAAACTGCATTAGGGCTGTTTGGGCAAAGTGTTCCTTCCAGAGGGTAGGTAGAACAAAGCACCCTATTGGCAGTTAGCAGGGTTAAGAGCCCAGGGCCAAGCATGCATCTTGATGCCAGATCTGTTTCTTTCTATCTGCATGATGCTGGGAGAGTTTTTAAATTTTTCTATGAATTACTTTCCTCATCATTAAAAGGTGATGATGAAGATGATGAAACGTGTTTGTAGCTACTGTATGTAAAGGGCTTAGAGCAGTATGTGAGTACTCTTGGCTATTACTACAAAGGTGAGCAGCTATTATCAACTGAGGCTAAGACATTTTGCCAGTATAATTCTCTGGGGTCATTTTTCAGTCTTAACCCAGCCCTCCGGTAACCCCTTTCTTTTGGTAGGCTGTCTCCAGGCCTGACTACTCATGCTCCATTATCATCATATAATTGTAACCAGGGTTTCTTTTCTTTCCATTCCTTAGGGCATAGTTTTCACCTTATCTTATTCCTTAAAACCAAGCACACTCTCTTTTGAGACTTGTTTGCAGGATTTTCACTGCTAGTGAGAAAGAAAAACTAGTGGGAAATAAAATGGTTTCTTTCTAGGCTTCCTCCTTCTCTTTGTGTGTGTGTGTGTTTTCCTACTTTGGAGTTATCCAGCTGAGAAAAACATGACAAGAAGATTCACTTATGCTGCAGAAGTGAGCCAAATGCTGCACAAATGTTCTGTTTATGAGGCTTTGCACCATAAAAGTTTGGCAGTTACCTGGGGTCTAGGGAAAAGGGCACTGAACTTGACTTTCCTCGGTGCAGCTCTCAGAAGTGAAAAGCTGAGTGTGGAAGCGAGGAAAGGAAAAATGAGCCCAGGCCACAACTAGTTGAAGGAGAATGAAGCTGGGAACGAGGGGAGAAATTTCTCCCCAGGAAAAATATCAAGAGAAAGGCAAATTTTGTAGTCATCCCATTTTCAGCTGAAGTTGTCAGAGAAGAACAAAACTAATCTGGACTTCTGGAGTAGCTGTGTAGAAGCCCAGGAATGGCCTCCATCAGTCCAATCACAGTCCTTAGATGTCTCCAGGGTTGCACTGATGTGCGCTTAAGGCCATCCTTCTCCATGGGGAAGTAAACTTGAAACCTTATTTGGACCCAGAATTTGGGGCAGAATATCTGAATTTGTCCTGGAATTTAGGATTTGGGCTGACCGACCCTACCTCTAGGCCCGTGAGGCAATAAAATGAGCTAAGAGGCACAAGTATGGCAGGTGGACATCCAAACACAGGACCTCAGAGGCTTTGGGTGGTAGAGATCCTTGGCAAAGAGCTAAGAACCTCTGGTTCACATGACAAACTGGAGATCACCAAGTGTCTTATACATCCCTAATGAGGGCAAAAGGTCCATGAAACGATAGGTCCCTAAAATCATGGGAACATTTATAAATCTGTAGCAGGTATTTAAAAAATGATCTGAAAAGGATTTATGTCAGATGAACTTAACGGACTTCTATCACTGACAGACAAGCCCAACAATTAGAATCATAAAGCAAAACATATTTAGGATTCTGATTGTTCTATGTATGACATTTTCATTATTGAACTAAAACAACAAAAAAATAGAAACTTCAGTAGTCTGTTAGGGGACTATTTAGAGACATGAAGACTCATATTGGATTTTAACTTTTGGAAACAGGTTTAAGAGATAAACTTAGGTTGCTTCCAATACTGGTAGGATTTAAAAATATATTCTGTTTTTCCCAAAACATATTTTATTTAAAACATTGATTTTTGGCCATTTACAACAATACAGAGTTATGTAAATTGAAAATCAATTGCTCTCATCTCCCTAGTCCCAACCTTGTGTAAGATAACCAATGTTAAGAATTTATTGAGCATCTTTTCATACTTTTTTTCTAGGCTTATATAAACATATTTAGATAACACTTATGGGTTTTATATATTTTTTATCACACTACATATTCTATAACTGTCCTTTATCTCTTAGAAATATGTTATGTGCATTCAAGTTAATACATTTAAATATATATATATATCATTTTTATTGGCTGTGTCATTACAAAGTATAGATATGCCAAAATTTATTCAACTCCACCCCTATGAATTGATATTTAGGTTATGATTGCCCAATGCGTCAAAAAACATCCTTATAGCTTTATGTTTTTGCTGTTCTAGTATGCACATGCATATTTCTATATATTACTTAAAAGATACTCAGAATTACATTTTAAAAGGTTATAGACATGCAGGTATTACAAACACTCTGTGATTGTATTATTTTTTTCCTAATTCTCACCATGATTAGATGTAATTCATCTTGAAACTTTTTTTATTCAGATAGTTTATACCATTGTTTTAATTTGTATTTCATGACTAGTAATGACTTGAGCATCTTTCTATACCTCTTGGCCAACTATACTCCCTTATTTTGAACTGTCTGCTCTGACCTTATGCCCATACTATTCTCAGGCTTTATTTAATTTGTAAGATTTTGAATATTAAGAATATATATAACAGGGCAGTACGACAGTGGTGCAGTGGCAGAATTCTTGCCTGCTATGCCAGAGACCCGGGTTCAATTCCCAGTGCCTGCCCATGTAAAAAAAAAAAAAAAAGAATATATATAACAGGCAAAAGATACAATGAATTGCAAATAATTTCTCCAATTAAATTTTTTTTTTTTGCTTTATTTATGGTACCATTCATTATACAGAATTAAACATTTTTATTTGGTTAAATATGTCGATATTCCTCTGGCTTTTCACCTAAAATATTTTTCTATCATTTTAAAATTTTTATTTTATAAAATTTAGATTTCAAAAATTCACCTGGAATTCATTTTTGAAAAAATATGAGCTAGGGGCCTAACTTTATTCTCTTCTGAAATGGATAGCTTTGTGGTATTTATTGAATCATCCATCTTTCTCCAGAGAATTTGAAATGCCCTTGTTACCACGTATTAAGTAACCATATGCACTTGGCTCTCTTTCTAGATACTCTGTTTTGTTCCATTGGGTTATCTGTTTATTCAAGGGCAAATATAAAGATGGATAGTGTCAATTTATTTTTTGTAAAGTTATCATTTCTCTAATACCAAAGGGAAAATGCGAAGAAAAGATTCAAATTTCACTCATGAATATAAACGCAAAATTTTGAAATAAAACATTAGTGATTCCGATGCAGTGGAGCACTGAGGTAATAAAACAACTTGAACAAGAACGTTTAGTCTAGAAACACAAGTATGAATCCATAGGACAACAATCCTTTAATTCTATTACACTGTGAAATTAAAGCAGAAAAGCCATTATATGAATTATATCAATAGCACTAGACTGGTGCATTTGATGGGGCAGCCAGTTTTTAAAAACATAAGGAGAGTCAGAAGGACACTTCTTCAACATGACAGAGATGCCAAAAAGCAGCACAAAACACCATATTTCATTAAGTATCAAAGGTACTAAAGCATCAAAGGTTTTTGCCATAAAATCAAGAATAATATAGGATGTCCAATATAAGTGTTATTTTAAAATATCATTTTGAGGTTTTAGAAAATAAGATAAAAATTATGGCAGTAACGTACTTAATAGGAAAGAAGAAAGTTTAATGTTTGCAGATGGTATGACTGCAAGTCTAAAGATCCAATAAGGGAAGGTGCAGAGGTATTTCGTTGGTAGAATTCTCACCCGTCATGTGGGAGACCCGGGTTTGATTCCTGGCCCGTGCACTCTCTAACCACCCCCCCCCCCATAAAAAAAGTTTGACAGCTGGTGCTGCAATAACGGGATAATCATATGGTAAAAGAATGGAATGTGACCCCACCATACAAAAAAAAAAAAAGATCCAATAAGATCTATGAAAAATAAGAGTGTTTTGTAAGCTAGCTATACATATTCAAAAATCAATAGTTTTAAAAATATATCGGTAAGAAGAATTAGATTTTTAAAATTCCTCACACATTTGCCGCATAACTATAAAATACTCCAAAATAAATTTAACCACAAAATTAAAACCCTTTATGAAGAGAGTGCAATATTTTATTGACAAATGCACCAAAAGTCCTCGTTAAATGTCCTTAATCAGAAATTCAAAGTCATAAACATTTCAAATCCTTTCTAAGTTAACACCTATATTTCTTGCAAGACTTTTATAGACCTGGTCTCAGGGATTCTGTAATTGGCACAAACAATGATTTGCAAATATTTTTTAAAAAAGAATGGTGATGCCCTACCAGATAATAAAGCTTCCTGTAAATTGACTGTAACCAAATATTATGGTACTGACATCACACTTACTTTTATTAGTAAATGTGAAAACAGTATACTCAGATACCTTGATGTTATCTGGAAACATTAATGAATCTGCACTTTTTCTACTTCTTCAGAATGTTGCAATTCAATGTGGACTTTGTGAAATATATAGGAAATAATGGAATTAGAAGAATATTAACAGGTAAATTTATGGCAAAAGATGACCTGGATTGTATAGTGCAATAAAATACATATGATTATGCACACTAATAAAGTTAATATATTTTAATACAGTTATATTTAAGGGCTGAGAAAAGGTACTGCAATTGGATGCAGCTTTAATAGAATCCTAATTCAGGTCCGCCACTTTCTCAGGGTTAAAGATTTCATTTACATTTTACTTTCAATTTGAACTGGACTAGGCTAAATTTGATCATTTTCTGGAAAGGAAGGACTGGCTTCATTTATTCACTCAGTCATTCATTTATTCATTTAACAAACAACTTTTAAGGAGCTTCTATGTACAAGCATGGTGGACATTGAGGGGGCCAGCCAATCCCAGTCCTTCCCAACAGCAGCCTGTAGTCTGGTTAGAAAAAGGAGGAGGAGAAGGAGAAGGGGAAAGAACAAAGAAGTTTTTGAAGTCTCTCATACACCAACCAACTACAGGTACGTTTCTATTAAGAATACTCAAATATTTTTCAATGTGGAAATTTTTTTTTTTTTTTAAAGGAAAGACAGAGAGAAGGAAGGAAGGATAGAAGGAAGGAAGGAAGGAAGAAAGGGAAACATCTTTAAACATTTTCTTGTTTTATTGTATTCTGTTTCTCCGTATTTGTTACATGGGCTGGGGCCGGGAATCGAACCGAGGTCCTCCGGCATAGCAGGCAAGCACTTTGCCCGCTGAGCCACCGCGGCCCGCCCCCAATGTGGAAATTTTAAGTAAAAACCAATGGGGGGCGGGGTGTGACAGTGGCTCAGCAGGCAGAGTTCTCGCCTACCCTGAGGGGGCCCAGGTTCAATTTCCAGTGCCTGCCCAGGCCAAAAAAAATAAACAAAACAAAACCCATGGGGGGTCGGCACCCAAACTTGAATTCACCAGATAATGGAAAACACCTAATGGGAAGATAAAAAGCAATTTTATAGGAGATGAAGGTCTAAAGACATTAACCAATCACAGCAATTGTAATTCTCTATTGAAAAGTAGAAGAATATAATATTAAGATTAAGTAAGACTGGATTGAAAGCTATCTGGTAAAAGCAACAGCTTTAGAAAAATAAGGGAGTGGCATCATCACATTTACCTCTTTCACCAGCAAATTTTCTGCTTTGTGCTCTGCATCTTCTGGCACCGTTGAGTACAAAGTTCGTATATCCCAAGAAACTGTGGCTGCCTGAAAGGAACAATGAAAAGAAACTAAGTGCTCCAATTTAAAAGCACTGAGCAGACCACCAACCTGCAAACACAATAGGGAAGTTGTTTTAGATCTTAGCATTTAAGGACCAAAGAAGTCTTAACTGCAAATCTATAATTCTCAACAAATTAATCTGTAGAAGAGGAGAGCCAAACATTCCTTTGATTACCAAAGCTGGCATTATTGCAATTACTGTCTTACTGTACAGCTCAGAATTTCAGGCTCAGTTTCCCTGCCTGAAGAAAACTGCAATGTGGGCATCTGTGTATTTTAATATTGGTTTATCTCTATTGGTATCTTTTTGTGCTGTTAATGCTAAGATCGATTTGAAGTGAAGGAGGAAATTTACAGTCAGGGCTATTTTAATCCTATTCTAAATAATCTCTTGAATATCCATGGGATAAACTTGGCCCCGTTTATTAGCTGCTTGTGTGTGCGTGTGTGAGTGTGTGTGTGTGTGTGTGTGTCATGAGGATCCACAATTTTTTATTCAATAAAACTAGATTGGTTCAATAAAACTGGCTCTTGAAGAAAACAAATCTATTATTTAGTGTCTTTATTTGCATTGAAATAATCTTTCCAATTTCAATGCCAAACACATTCTATTAAAGGAATACACACAAACTAGAATTATAAAACATCCAAGACAACATTTCATAGGTTGTTTTCTCTCCATGTATCTTCAGCCCCATCAAGCAAGGGAGTCTGAGATGTGCTAAAACAGTTATGTTTCCATCACAGCCATCAGCTTTGGTTTCAAGGTTGCCAGGATGATGAATTATTAATATCCATGGTACAGCACTTGTGATGGTTTATGTCGCACAGCCCCCAGACCGCAAATGACTCATCAGGGTTTCTGAAGCACAAATGAAGGTTTATTTAAGCTGTTCTAGGTTGGGGCTGGGGGAGGGGAGTTCAGTCTTCCGAGTTCACAGCTGCTGGGGCAATCTCTGCCACTGCGCGAGCCAGCATCATTCCTTTCCTTACAATCCTAGCCTCAGATTTTCTCCAGATCTCCTCTTTTCGTCATTCCTGATGTCAGCTCCACGAACGCAAAAAATTGAGTCTGTCTTGTTCACTGGTATAACCTAGATGATTAAATAATTATTTGTCGAATTTGTTGCTTGTGTGTGAGCGCGGATGTGTGTCTGCATCTGTGTGTGTCCGTGTATGTGAGTGTGGGTGTGGTAAGTAACTGTGGGAGGGTATAGTATGTGAGCCTGTCTGAATGTGTATGGTTTGTATGAGTGTGTGGTATGTGAGTAAATGTGTCTGTGTGGTGTGTATAGAATTGTGTATGTGTCTCTGTGAGGATGCATGTATTTTGTGTGTGTGTGTGAGGCATGTGTCCGTGTGTGTGCGTGTGTGTGTATCTATGTGAGTAAATGTGGAGTGTGTATGGTGTGTCGGGGCTTGTGTCTGTGCAATGATGTGTGCGTGTGTGTGGTATGATTGTGTGTGTATGTATACGTGGGCAGTATGAGTGTGTGGTGTGTGATTGCATTTGAGTGTGTTTGGTACATGAGTGTGTCTGTGTGTGTTTGTATGTGTGCACATGTGTTAGAGGCTTGGGGTTGGACTTTGTGAAAGAGGAAGGATGTCATGTGAATCTATGAAGGTTAGAGGATGAAAAAAATCAGAAAACCACATTCTAGAAACATTAAAATTGCAAAAATAAACACTTGCCCCTAAGACACAGCTGAAATGAAACCACCCTTCTCTCCCCAGGTTAGAGCTTTTTCCCAGGGTTTGACTGCACTTGTGTGAAAAGAGTTTGGAAGAGCATCTATCCAAGCGCAGAGCAATCAGTTTCTGTGAGAAGTCTGATGGGACCAAATTTGGGCTTATTTAGATTTTACATTTTTAAATTTTCTTTTTGAATTTTCCTCTTCAAGTTGCTTTTTAAAAAAAATTATTATTATTATTCACTCTGTTAGAAGATAAGCAGCAAATAAACTCTACTGAAAGTCTGGAGTGGAAGATTTAAAAACAATACCTAAAATGAGGTTTGGGGATTATTGCTGGGATTTCAATTACCTGGGATAACTTCATTTCCTGTTTGTACAGATAATTCACAGATACACTGTGCTACTTACTTTGTTTCCAAGAAACACTGCTATTAGAATCTAGTGGCAAGATTGGGGATTTTTTTTTCATTAATTCAAAAAGTTTTCTATAGTATGCCCATTATTTATAACAAAAACTTTATACAGAAAATATGCAAGGGATTCCACTTTCTAACTATCAGTCTCTTTCTTCCTCTTTTTTTTAAAACAATACTTGCTAGAAAATACTCTTTGATAGGAAGTAAAATAACGTGGTTCAAAATTAAACTTCCAATGTAGCTATGTTGTAAATGCACTGTCCAACTAACATCATGCCCAGTGGTATATAATATGTAATATAATAGAGTAAATACTTAACTGGATTAAGAAGTTGTTTGCTTTATTTTAATGGCCATTTTTTGAAATGTCAGCTTAGGTTTCCAAGAGCCTCAGCAAAGATACTCACATGGCTGGCTGATTAGTGATATCATAAAGCAAAGACAGACCTTAAAATACATAAGCTAATGATTATATGCAATGTATGAGATGGGAAGTCTACTTAGGGTGTGGCTATAAAAATTGCCCAATCATGTGCTCAGTGGCTGTGAATAATCTGTAATAACCTTTGATTACAAAATGATGCTGGTTTATTAAGACAGCTGGGGCTGAACCACACTCGTGTCACCATGTTGAATTAAGGTTCTCCAGTGAAACAGTGCCAAAAGTATATACATATATGCAATTGTGAGGACTGTATAGCAGGTTGGAGGCTGCAAATTCCAGTACAGATAATGATGAATTGTAGGGTATGGTCTCAAGGCAGGATTCCTTCTAACCTCCGATTCGATTCTAACCTCTAACTAGACCTGCAACTAGTTGGATAAAGCCCACCCCCATTGCTGAGGGTAATGTCCTTTACTTTAAGTCAACTGACTAGTACCCGACCAATCCCATCTATAGAATACCTCCACAGTCAAATAAGGTCAATGTTTGGCCAAAGAGTAGGACTCCATAACCTAGCCAAGTTGATACATAATATTAATCACCACAGATGTAGTGAGCCTGAAAAATTATTTTACTACATGCATGCAGTTATTGTACATCTCAAACCTTGTATAGAATATACAGGGTATAAGTAAAGGAGCACACATATAAAAGATACCCAGAATGATCCTTTCTACCCTATTGATCTCAGTGGAATTATGTTGTAATACTAGATCATTTGCCTGAAAACACAGAAGGGCTATGTAAAGTTTCAACTTTGAAAATCATGGCATGTCTACTCATTTTTAATTTCCTTAATGTGTGTTCATTGGAGCAAAAATAAATTGAGCAAACAAAAAGAAAAGGATAAAGAATCATATTTGTTGACAGTATTAATAGGCTACAAAGAATTTCTTTTCTGAGAATTAGATGCTTTCAGACCACTACAAATTGCCTTGGCTACATCACACTTCCTGTTCTCTTTTCCAAGCCCTTTGGTTGACAATTAGTACTGCTCAATAGCATGAAACAGATCTGGGGCGGCCCTGGAACCCAGCCGAGCTCCTTTTTTTGGTGGTAGAGTTTTATAAGTGCCTATTGTCCAGAGATCAGGCTTTTGGAAATAAAAACTGTCCTGAAATGATGCCTGTGGGCCTGTGTTTATAATTTAATTCCATGACATTCAGTGCAGCCCTGTTACTTTCTGATTCCTTCTGCCCTATGGCAGGTCATCTTTGTGGTTTTGTTGCAGCCACCATTTTGCTGGCTAAAATGACTACCGTGTCTCCATTCTAAGCACATGGAGGCCATTTCTCAATTGGCCAGAAGCCACTGTCAAAGTCTAAAAAAAGGCTGCTTTTCCTATCTTGGGGCTGAGAAAGTCTCTTTCTGACAGCATTTAAGCACCAGCTGCTCTAAAAGAAGCCAAAAATCATGGTGTTAAAGTAATCAATCAGTCCAAGCTTGAGAAGTCTACAAGGAGCATCACAGTGGGAAACCACTAACCAACACTACACAGTCAATTACGACCTAAGCACATGTTTAAAGGTGATCACTTAAATTTCTCAGATCGAGGTTCTGATATTTTATTCCCTTGTATTCTATTTGAGAAGGCACTTAAATGACATTAGTTGCTCGAATTTTGTTTTGACCACATTCATAAGAATGCCTTTGTTGTGATTTTATTTTCCTACGTGAGCATGCCATTTTAATATTTTCATTGTGTTTTAAAAGAAAAAGGTCCTTGTTGTTTTGTATATGAGAAATACACAAATAGTGAGCAGTTGCCCAGAACTGGACGGTTGTCATCATCCAGCCAAGTTCTGCACAGGGACACAGCCTCATAGCTTGCAGGTATATTAGTAAGAGAGTTTTAGAAACCTGGTTGAAGGCTTTTCACTCTTGTACTGGCAAACTCTTCTGCAAGTCATTTAAACTATCAGGCTGCAAAATGTGTCCTCTAAAGAGATGAGGACATAATATTCCACATAGGGAAAAATGTATGCATTCAAAGAAACAAAGTGCTTCAATGATTCAAAGATCATTGCAGCACAGCCTCCGCCAAGACTCAGAGGCTGTGGTCTGGGCTCACTCTTTGAGAGAGCCCAGAGAGGCTGACTGCACAGGGAAGGCCTGCAGACACGGCCCCCGTAGGGCCATGGGGGAGCCACCCCTCCAGTTCCTTTCCCCAGGGCTGCCCACATCCCTGTTGGGCAGTGACCTCAGAACTTCTAAAGTTCTTCTTTTCCGAAAGTCTCAGTGACTCTCAGAAATTCTCTGAAAAGCCTTTTCTTTCCTTATTCTTTCCAAATCTCAGGGTCAGTATAGATGCCAGCTCTTTTTCAAAAATCTTTTCTAATTTATCCAACATGTGTGTCTCTCTGTTTTCTGAGAATATCATATATTGTCTGAATTGAACACAACATCTGGATCTTAACTGTAGAAGATTTTAGAGCCAAAAGTTGTATTAGTGGCTAATTCAGCCAGCCATTTTACATGTGTGTCCTATTATATTGTAAGCAGACCACATTAAATCTGCTTTGGGAATAAACTGTAATAATAATAAGTTTTGCTACATTCTTGATCATTTCTTTGGTATACCTTGTTTATTCTTTTTTTAAATAATGACATATTTGATTGAAGACCTGCCTTTATGATTCTTTTATACCCTTACTATGACCTCCTATGCCATCACCACTCCAAAACACCTAGTGTGATGTTTTCTATCAGTTATTGAGATATAATTTACATACCATAACATTTACCTTGAAAAGTGTACAATGAAGTGATTTTTAGTATATTCACAGAGGTGTGAAACCATTACCACTACTTAATTTTAGAATATTTTCATCACTCCAAAAAGACTTCCCATGCCCATTAGCAGTCATTCCTATATTCCCCTCTCCCCAGCCCCTGGCAACCACCAATCTGCTTTCTGTCTCTATGGATCTGTCTATTCTGGACATTTCCTATAAATGGAATCATATTAAATGAGTTTTTTTTTTGTGAGTGTGACTGCTTCTTTCACTTAGCACAATGTTTCCAAGGTTGATCCATGCCATAGCATATATAAGTACTTAATTCCTTCTTATTGCCAAGTAATATTCCATTGTAGGGATATACCACATTTTGTTTATTCATCCATTAGTTGATGGATATTTGGGTTGTTTCCACCATTTAACTATTATGAATGATTCTTCTATGAACATCCATGCACAAGTTTTTGGACATATATTTCTTATCCAATCTTAAGCCCAGAGCAGAGTGTCTACATTCTTCCTGAATTGAAGTAAGCACTCTAGAATCATTTTACTATAGTACTAATTTTCTAACGGCATCACTCATTGTGGGATTCGGGGAGCTAATATTTCTCCCAAATTGTGCACCTTATTTTTCTAGAGAGTGTCTGGTCAAAAGCATGTTTTTTAGACAAACTTTAATAGCAAGTTTCAAGGTGTTTTTGTTTGATTTCTGCCCTCACACTTGCTTTGCATCCTTGGATAAGAGCCTTTTCAAATCTTAGTTCTAGTAGCTTGTAAATGAAAGGAGTTTATTACTATTTAGAAAGAAGCTGGCTCAACAAAGACTATTACTTAGCTCTTAAATTGCAATTACAGTGTTCTTGTCTGAGCGTTATGAGACATTTAATGTCTGCTTTTCAGGCTCAGAGGCCAAGGATTATAAAAAGGTTGACATTCCTATAAAATGTTAATCTGTGTTTCAGTAAGAGAAGCAAGAAGAAAAAAATGAAAACTTGTGACCTTTCCATTTTGCAATTTAAACCTATTAAGGAGGGCAGGCCATGGTGGCTTAATCAGGCAGAGTTCTTACCTGCCATGCTAGAGACTCGGGTTTGATTCCTGGTGCCTGCCCCCAAAAATAAAAAATAAAAATGAAAAAAAAAAAAAAAAAACCTATGAAGATCTTCTTGCTTCCTTTCAGAAAATGACCCTGTGCCTGAGTCTTGACGTCCTCATATGCCAGTTACCTTTTTGTTTGTTTTCCTCTTATATTGAAATACTTTCAAACTTACAGGACAGTTGAAAAATAGTACAAACCCCATACTAAGAACTCTAACATACCCGTATTCCCCCCAATATCCAGATCTACCAACTTTAACATTTTTTCAAACTTGCCATATCCTTCTATCAGTCCTTCTATCTATTGTAATTACTTTTCATAGCTAAATACATACCATGAAAAGGGCAAGTCATTGTTATATTATGGAATCTGGAATTCATTTAATCTTAATAGTGAGTCAATGAAAACTGCAAGATGCACTGGAGAGCACTGGCTTACTGACTCTAAACTCCTGCTATGCAGCTGGGATTTGAGAAGATCATGTAACATACCTGACCTGGTATTTCAGTCATGCAACACTGACCTTTGACTTTGAAAATGGTACTGTCCAATGGTGAAAGCTTTCAAGAGTATGCACTACTTTTTGCTCATATTGGTATCCTTGATTTATAGCACTTAGCTCACAGAAGGTGTCCCAGGAAGCTGAGTTGAAACAGCGTTTTTACCGACGTGGGCAGTACTGACTTATAGATGACAAGGTGACCTTTCCACAATGGGCAGTGAGCTCAGCTTCACACCTTTGCACACTCTTACTTATAGTTTTGGACCTTCCAGAGATGGTTTCACCTTAAGCTTTCTGGATCTTTTGTTCAGCAAGACATTCATTTCTGACTACTTCACTTTTTTTCCTGCTATTTTGAATCAGTCTCTGTTTAAGCTGAATCATTTGCCAACATGACTCATTTAATCTTTGAAACTGTTCTTTAGCCCTTGCTTTCTTTTTAGCCTCTTCTGGACTTTTTAAATAAGCCATATTTGGGTAACTAAGTTCTTTACTTTTTTTGGTCTTATGTTTCTGTTACCACTAGCTGCAAAAGGAAGATGAGAAAAACAAGAGTAGCAAAGTTGGTGCGACATTGGTTCAGTGGTAGAATTCTCGCCTGCCGTGTCAGAGACCCGGGTTCGATTCCCAGTGCCTGCCCATGTGAAAAACAAACCAACCAACAACAACAAAAAAACAAGATTGGTTCATTCTGGGACATTTACTGTGCTATTGAGTAAGACTGTCAGATTAAAAAAAAAAAAAGAGTAGCAAAGTTATTCATTGCAGTAGTACATGTTTTTGAAATGAATGGGTTAATAAATGCATTATACTACTTATTTCTAGTGAATTATGATACAAGTAGTGAAGAAGATCACACTGTGTGGCCCCAGTTTCTACTATTCTCCTATTTTCAGTGCCTTCACCTGCACAATTTTTATCGAATGACCGTAAACCAGATGTTGTGTTGAGTACTTGAAATATGGACATGAACTGCTCTCTCTCTTGACTAGCAAGAGAAGACAAATGAGTAAGTGAGCAAGTACATCAGGGGGTTAGAGGGAGGAGGGCGGTGCAACGGTGGCTCAGTGGCAGAATTCTCGCCTGCCATGCCAGAGATCCAGGTTGGATTCCCGGAGCCTGCCCATGTTAAAAAATAAGTGTTACAGGGAGGAAACTGACCTTTGCTGTGTACCTACTATGTCTGAATAAATCACGAAAGAAATATTCATTTTCCACCTGCTTTGTGCCAAATGCTGCTCTAATTTTCCAGGGATCCAGCAATGATCAAAACAGAAGAGATTTCTGTCCTGCTGGAGGTTTTATTCTAATGGTGAGAACTAAATGATCAAGGAGCAAACCAGCAAAATGAGATCTGACCTGACAGAGAGAAGTGCTATGAAGAGAAGCAAAAGGGGTGGTGCAGGAAAGAGTGACTGAGGCGGAAGTAAGACAATGTGGGGTGGGAGTCAGAGATGCCTCTTTGACAAGGTGACATTTGAACTGGTCCTGGATGACCAACAGGAGCCAGAGGGCAGAGACATAAAGGCCTCCAGAGGGGATGTGTGAGGCCTATTAGAACAGAAGGAAGGCTCGGTGCCCACGTCCCATCCAGTGGAAACAGCTGGGAGGCGAGGGCTCAGAGATGGTTAGAAGCCAGGTCACAGGGACATTGGCAAAGAGCTGGGTTTGATCCCCAAGGCAACGGGACTAGGACAATCTAAGCAGAGGCATGATCCGATTTGTGTTTCTGAAACTTTTCTTTGACTTCTAAGTATGAATGAATCAAAGCAGGGCAAGACAGAACACAGAAAGATCAGTTACACGGCTACTTCTGGGGATCCAGGCAAAAAAGGATGATGGTCCAGCAGAGGGAATAGAGAAAAACTTTTTATATCCATGTTTGCAATGTAAGAATATTGCCCTGGTAAATTAAAAAAAAAATCCTTTTGATGGACCAAGTACCAGATGAAGCGCAGGTTTCTTGGTATTCCTTAGCTGTGTGCATTTTTAATCAACTTGACTTTTCATCCATATTTGGGCATAGACTAGCTTCTTAAAACAAGGTTGTGCCTTTCTTCTCAGTCTCACTAGTCTAGGAAGTGCTGTTCTATATTCAGCACCCATGAGGTGCTGAATAAATATTGATTAAACAAATGGAGTAATGAATCATGTCTGCTGCAAGTGTGGGTGCTTGGTAATACAGAAACACAAAGCTAGCTGGGTTCTGAAATCTGTGGGGCAGAAACTGGACTAACTACTTGTGGAGGGAAGGTGGGGCATTTGGGCAGCTTCCCCCTTCCATCTCCCCGTGGCCTGGGATCAGGGTGGTTCTTCTATCTCTCCTGCCCACTGGGTGAGCTGGACTGTTCACATACATTCCAGAGCATCCTTACCATTGCTGCAGGATGAACCTGGGAAGTGAAACATCCTCCCTTCAATGGCAGCGAGCAATACTCCTAAAATGTCACACAGACTGCAGATGGAGCAGATAATCATAGGGGAAATTTAAAGAAGGGTCTTTACTCCACCCAGATGATGAGGGAAGAGGAATTAATGGACTTACTCTATGGCAGAGGTTGGACAACTTTTTCTATAAAGGGCCACATAGTAAATCTTTTAGGTTTGGTGGGCCATATGTCTCTGTTGCAACTATTCAACTTTGTCCTCGTATCAGGAAAGCAGCGATAGGTAAACAAATGGGCATCACTGTATTCTAATCACATTTTATTAATGGGTGCTGAAATACAAATTTCATGTCATTTTCGCATGCTATGAAATATTTTCTTTTCTTCAACTATTTAAAAATATAAAAATAATTCTTTGCTCTCAGGTCACCACACACCAACACATTAGGACAGAAAAGAGGGAGAACAATATTTGAATATTATTCAAAAACTAGAAAGTTTACACAGCAAAAATATTCAATGCTGTCTTCATGTTTCTCAGTGGCTTAATGCAAAGTAAAATTAATTGTTTATATTCTAGGATATTTTCTGATAATGGGATTAGATGGCATCAAATATTTCATGGACATCTACTAAGTAGGAACTGCTTTTCAGGCTCAGAAGCCTGAAAAGTCCAGTCCCAGCTAGACTTCCAGCTTCCTCTATGCTTTGCAATACGGGCTTGCACAGAGGGCAGGTGAGCATTTTATAATACACAGCAGGCTATTCGTTCCCTGCTTAAAACATTCCAGTGACTTTCCACTTAGAATGAGATGCAGATGCCTCTTCTTCGTCCTTGACTGATACTGTCTCTGCTCACTCTCTCTGTCCAGCCATACCCATCTTCAATCTCAGAGCCACCTCAGGGCCTTTGCACCACCTATTCCACTTGCCTGAAATATTCCTTCCCCAGTTTTTGGCATTGCTGGGCCTCCTTGAATATTTAGGACTCAGCTGAAATGTCACCTCACAAGAGGTGCCGTCCTTGACAACCAGTCCAAATTCATTCTTCCTATAGTCACCCTCCATTATACAACTCTTTATTTTCTTCATAGGATTGATCTTTATCTGAATTATATTGTTAACTAATATATTCATTTACTTTCTGCCTGACTGCTCCCAATACAAAGCAGGCTCTATTAGAACGAGGCAATTTTTGCCTAATCACTAATCACATTAGGCAAAATGATTTTGCCTAATCATTTTCCCATTCTTACAATACCACTTAATATAAAGGAAAGATACACTTAGAGGTGTGAAAAAAATGGTATGTTCAAAATTATGCAAGTATTTTACCCCAGTTGGTGAAGAAGCTGACAGGGTGTGGGGCAGATGGAGTTTGAAGGCAGCAGGGAGCCACAGAGGGTTTTGAGCAGGCAGCAGGACAAAAGGGTCTGATGTAGTAGAATGTCCAGGAGGGGAAAATAAAGAAGTATGTTATTACATGCTTTGTTTACCCCACTAAGGACTGCAAAGGTCACACCGTAATCAGAGATGTCCCTAATTTAAACGATTGTGGAAAGATGCCAATAGTGAGTTGCAATTCGGCACAAAGGTTGCATTCCATCTAGATCCTGCCACTCTCTTCTTGAACTGGGGGGGTGGTGGGGGGCTTAGAGGGTAATAGTAACACATTTCTGAATGATGGAGCAAGAAGAAAATATGCTCCTAGTTTCAAGTTTGCTTGTGATGTTTCACAGACAAGGGAGACTACAGCTTGTCAAGCGGCATTTTTATACTGAAAATGAGGATGCGGAATTAAAAAAAAAGTAGTTCAAATTTGTGCTTGCAGTTCGAGTCCCGGTGGCCTAAGCCAACCAAGGAAATGAGGTCCTGACTCCCTCCAGCTATGCCAAACACTAAACTGGGGGCCATTAAAACAAAACTGAATGGCAACTTTTTTTTTTCTATCTGTGAATTGCTCTCCTTTCTGCTTCTATCCTGCACGCTTGTGTTAGGTATTTAGTCAGGTCTCGGATGAAGACATGCTCAGGTCTAGTCCCTAATAACAAGGTGGGAACCCATCTGTAAACAGGTTATCTGAAGCCTAAACTGAATGGGTGGGTGGTTTAATCCAGTATGACTGGAGTCCTTACAAGCAGAAGAAATTTGGACACAGGATAGATGGTTAGGAGACAGAAGGAGACAGGTGGCCAATGACCTGGGGCCAGAGACTGAGTTACGGATTGGCAGGAAGCCACTATCAGAACCCTACAGACTTCAGAGCTTGGGTGCTTCTGCCAACACCTTTATTTTTGTCTTTTTGCCTCCTAAACTATGACTCAATATATCCCCTTTGTCTAAACCCGCCACTCTGCGGTGCTTTGATACAGCAGCCCCCCACTCCTCTGCAAACTAAGACAATTTGGAACAGAGAAGCATTAACTTCCACACACCTTTTTAATGATTCCACGGAGGAAGGGGGAGGGGAAATTAACGCATTAGAAGCCAGATGCCTGATCCACTCCAAAGGTAAGAGGGAGAACTGAAGTTTGAGGCTGTTTATGGTGGAATTGCGGAGAGGCTGTGAGGGACAATGGGTCGCCTGGGAGCTGCCTTTACACCTGCTTTAAGGTGTGGATGTCTGTGACAACTGAGACTATCTTTCTTTTAGGAACACATAGGAAAGGTTGTCAGCTGTCCACTGCATAGTTTAATATCTATAAACAGTTTTAACATGTTTACGATGACCACAAAAACAGTATTGGATATTTACATGGACACCTGGGTGCTCACCATCTGTAACTTTAGTGTGTCTCCAAACTACATTTCTATTTCGCTCATTCTCTCTGCACCCTCCGGAGTGGTCTAGGTGGAAGTGGGCACTCTCCTAAAAGTGTCTACTGCCGGGTTACAGATTTCGACCTGAAATGGGACTTCCCACGTTTCTTTGCCGCTCAAGCCCTAACATCTCCTCATTAAAGGACAACTGAGATTAAGGATGACTTTTAAGATCTGCATCTTTTGTGCCAAGGCACATCTTTTCTCACATTTGGAATTGGTGGGTTCTAGTTGCTTAGAAGCTTTCGGTTAGAAATGGTTTCAGGGAAGAAGAGCTCTGTGACTCCAGGTAAGGCAGTGGTTAGACCAGCCAGGACGAGGCAGCACCCTGTGCCACTCCTATCCCAAGGGGCCATTAAGTCACTGAGGCCCCAATCCCACCATCTTAAGAGGCCTCTGGGTACTTTCCATGGCCAGCTATGAACTCCAGTATAAGAAGTTGGAGTCCAGGAAGAAGGCTGAGGGCCTGAATCTCTACCAGGGAAGACAGTGACCCAATTTGGGGGCATCATCTCACATCCTCCAACTGGATGGAGAGGGTTTAAGAAGAGAACACTTACTGAAAAGTCATCACTGGGGAAAAACAGGAGCTCTCGAAGTGGATCATTTCGATAGCTCTTCTCAAGTTCTTCAATGACAGTCTCATAATCCAAAGGCTCGAGAAGCCTAGGCTTTTCCTGCTGTAGAAAAATAAAATATGACATTAACCACTCACACATAAAGTCTTGCTTCTTCTCAATGCCAGGGTGGATTTTCATGTCTTAATGTTGCCAAGGCTTGTACTTGCATGTTCTTTCTAGTGGAGTTTACAGAGACTTGAAGTGCTTAGGACACAGTCAGACAAGTATTATTTCCAGATGTGATGTGTGAGAAGACCCTGAAATTCTTGAATTTCTCCACCATGAATTGAAGCTGTTTGCCCTGAGGCCCTAGGCTCATGTTACCCAACCCTATCACATTCACAGAGGAGCTGCTTATGTAACCTCTATCTTGGTCAACGTGAAGAGGGCTTCTGCTTACTTGCCATGGTGTTACGATGCTCATCACCATTCTTGCTGGGTTAGAGTTCTACTTGGGTCAGTTTAAAAATATTGGAACTCTCCTAGCAATCAAAGCACAATAGGCTGATTTAGTTGTCACTGAAGCATGGATCCTGTGTCGGGATTATTTGCTTGGCTCTTAGCCTCCTTGCTGGTAGAGAAAGAAGCTGGGAAATTCTCTAATGGACTGCAACAACAACACAACGATTAAGGACTGAGGGTGGTAAAAGTGAAGAAGAGGGAAAAACAGTCTCAGATAATGTACCACATGAAAATCCTGAAGTTAGCAAATTGCCATGGTATGCTAAGCCCTAAACAACAGTATTCCTGAAAACCCTAAAGAATACCCAGGGCTCTGAAATTTTATAATAGTTTCACTCAATTTATTTTTCAGAAGCCTAGAACCTTCAGATCGTTCCTAGGCCAGATAAGTCCTGAGACCCAGAGTTACCCATCTCTCCAAGAAAATCAACCAGTTGCATCCCCCTACCCCTTCTCAACATGAAGAAGTTAGAATGGTCATTGCCCCAATATCCCTAAAGATAGGGAGATGATCAAATGAGAGAGAGAAGTTGTAACAGAGAAGACAGGATTTAACAAATGTGTATGACTACTGAATCCTATTGCTATCTCTTTTTAGTTTCTAGCATATTAGAGCAGCTAGAAGGAAATTCCTGAAATTGTGGAACGTAACCCATACCATACTTTGATGTTTGTTCAACAACTATTTATTAAAATGTACTTCAAAATCCATCACTTTTCTGCATATATAGTATATTTCACAATAAAAAATGTTTTTTTTTTTAAACATTATGCTAAGTCAAAGAAGCAGTCTCAAAAGAGGCAACTCCATAGAAACAGAAAGTAGGTTGTTCATTCTTAGTTCTGGGCAAAGGGAGGAGGGGGTAAATTTGAGGTGATGGAAAAGGGAAGTAACTGCTAATGGGTACAGGCTTTTCTCTTTTTTTTTTGGTGGGTGGAAGGGTAATCAATATGTTTTAAAATTAATAGTGATGATGGTTGCACATCTGTGACTATTCTAAAAACCACTGATCGTACACATTAAATAGGTGAATTGTATAGTATGTGAACTATATTTCAATAAAGTTGCTATTAAAAAAAATCCTGAAGTCAAGAGGCAAGGCATCTCTCTCAAGGAATCCATCATAGTACTGAAAAAATAAATGCCACTGGGTAAAGAGTGACTGTTCCATTGTAGTTAAGATGCATTTGTTCCAAACTGGACTGACCTCATAGCTGAGAAAATATGGATCCCCAAATAAGGAATAAAACACTACAAAACAAAACTGAGCCCACAGTCTGAGTCTCTGAGCCCTTGGATGAAGGATTTATGCGCTTTAAATGAAAGGACGGCCCTTTAGTTAATTCTGGACTCCTGGGAACATAAAATTTGGACATTAAAGTGATCTTTCAAGTGGAAAAAAATTTTATTTTTCACATCACTGATATGAACAGACACGACCCCATGAGTGTCCCACTTCTTGTCACTCCTGTTACTTTGCAAAGCACACAGACTTAATTCGATTTCTAGGTGACCCTTGGAAAATTCTCTGCCGGTAAAACCCCAGAAACATTCATCAACATTTAAATAATTTTTGATGGACCCCTCAAAGTAGTAGTCAATGTTTATTTTGATGATTTTCCAAATATAAAAAATAAACCAAAACAAAATGTGAACAAAAAAGGACAATACATGGATCTCCATGTACTGCCTGCATTTTTAAAAAAGCCCATTTACAAATGCTTAAGTAAACCAAGCCCAATGTAAGGTGACTATTCTCTCTGGAAGGACCTTTCGAGGTAGAGTTGTTAGATTTAGCAACTAAAAATATAGTACTCCATGCAATATTTGGAATACACATACTAAAAGGTTATTTGTTGCTTATCTGAAATTCAAATTTAATGAGAGTTTCATATTTTATCTGTAAAACTACTGCAAGGTCATCTGGACCAGACAGTTTAATTCACAGCTAAGAAAATAGGGACAGCAAAGAACAAATTCATTTGCCCAACACAGTCTACTTAGCAAAAGAGCTGTGAAATGCTCAAAATGCACCATGGCATGACTCAGATAATTAAAAACAAACACAACTATCTTTCTAGGAGCACTGCCTTTTGATATTGTTCCAAGACTTAATTAAGTTTCAATTCCCTAATTTCCAGGCCAAGGATCCATTCCAGGGATCACAAATTGATGCTCACAAGGCAAATGCCAGCTCCAGATGTCTTGGTTTGGCTAGGACACTTATTTATTTTATTTTTAATTGGAGTCGATGATCTTTAAGTAATGGGATTTCAATCTGGTTCAGCTACAGGCCCCATACTCTGCCTATTACTTCAGACCCTGCAAAATCACACATTTATATTACCAACCCCAAATACTCAAATCTTAAACTTTTAGCTAATTTGGAAACTTCTTCTTTCTAAAGTTGTGAGTATGTGTATATGAGATGTAACAAGTAAGACAAGAAGTCCAGGAAAATCCGGTTAGGATTTTCTTATTCCTGCCATAGATTAGGGTATTTACACCCTTTTCCTTCATTAAGTATCTTCACCTTGAAGTACAAGAGCCCCTTTAGTAGTCATAACAACAGTCCATGATGTGGTTACTAACACTTTTTCCTTCCCTCACACTGGCGTGAGTACGTGCACGAAAGGGTGGCTTTGGTGCATGCTGCAATTTATAGGTTTAAAGGCAAATTGACATATGGATGTTGTAAGAGACCTCTACGATCTAGTCCTCACCACCCTTTTAATTTTATCTTCCATTAGTCCCAAACTTGATCATCAATAAACAAACGGGGGACAAGAAGATCTTCAAAGAAGACCTTTCACTAGGGTCCCGATGCCATATAAAATTAATCCCACCTAAATTATGGGCAAATAAGGGCCTACAAGTCACAGATTTTTTATTTATAGGACCACAGAGAAACTAAATATTAAACTCTCCTCGATACAACCAATAACCAGGAAACAGCTGTAGGAAGGCATATTTCAACGGATTCATCTTAAGCTACGATGTATCAGCTAATAAATGAATGACACTTACTAAATCCTTCCTGATTAAAATGTTGGATGGAGGAAATCTTGATGTGGGCTTGTGAAACTTAGCAGATCTGTTTCATACAATTTATTAAGTTTTGTCAATGGAGAATATATTAGTAAAATTCAATCTCTGCAAGGAATTTGCTAAGATGTCCCATTCAAACTATTCAAAGTTTCATAATTTATGAAGTTTATGAAGATACAAAGGTATTTTATTAATAAAAAATAAAAATACCATAGCACCTAGAGCCTGGGAATTGGCAGAGTTTGACACTGATGTTTTTTGCAGGTATCACGGTGAGAATCTAGAGTACATGATCAGCAGTCCTCTTTGGAGTAAGGGAGCTGTCTGCTCAGTTTCAGTCAAAGAAACAGATGTACTCAAGGTTGGTGGGATCAGTTAATTCCTCGCTACTGCTCTTTGTAGAGAGGCTGAGTGAGCCTGGGAAGTGAGCAGCATTGATTTACAACTTTCACAACGGTTGGGTTGTCCCTCCTGAATTTACTGTGCCTGTTTCTTTTGGAAATGCACCAACTGGGATAAGACATGTGCCAAACTTACCCTGAATTGGGCTGGATTTTTATAGTGCTTTTTACTCTTAGTCTCTTTCTCAAATGAGTAGTGAATTTCATTAGCTATTCCAAAATCACTGCATGCATGGGAAGAGGCAGTTACCAGTACCTGTTATTATTCATCAGGGTTGGTGTTGCACCACAGTGGTGACAGGCCCTTTTTTTTTTTTTTTTTAATAGTATTAAGAGATTTCTTTGATCTAGTTTCCCAATTCCACAGCTCTCCTCCAATTCAACTCCACAGCAGAAAGGCCTCTGGTCACAAAAAACAAATGCTTTCTCCTCTACTTATTCTACAACTTCTCATGGAAAGTCAATGCGCTTTCCTTGCCCTGGAGTGGTGAACCTGCCATCTTGGTAACACCGGGGCTGCCAAGATGGATGAATTGGTTTGATGCAAGCAGACTGTCCATACCTTAAGAGAAGATTCAAATGGCAAGAACATGGTGTTTTACTATAAAATATTGAATTATTTTATAATTGCAATCCAAAATCAAATGGGTAAAAAAAAATGAGACTGAAGAAATAAGCATCTGAAGTATGTAACTGTATAATAATTAAATAATTAAATTACCAACCTAGACCTTTCCCCAGAATAGAAGTACTGTCTAACTCTGAAATAACCAAGACTATCCAGCTTTGTTTGGGAAAGTCAAAAGGGCAAGGGACAGTGTGGTATGGTTTTCTACGTTAAGATAGAATAGGGAGCATATTGTGCATTTTAGAGTCAGAACAACTGGTATTCCGGTGTTGCTGCTAACTGGCTGGTTATGGAACTGTAGACATGTTAATTAAAAACCCTGTGCCTTAGTTTCCCCATTTGTAAAATGGATATCTTAGTAGGACTTATCTCATAAAGTTACTTGAGGTAACATTAGTAAAGCCTAACTTAGAATAGCAGTGCACCTATAGGACTCATCACTTAAGTGTTAAATAGACAATGGTTGTGGGTTTTAAACTTTCCTTAGTCATGAATTTAAAGTGCCTATATTGTAAATTTAATATGTGCCCAAGAGCAAATAGTAAGCATTCAATAAATATTTGTTGAATAAACAAGTTTGTACCTTTTCACCCAGGAATCCCTTGTCTGGGGATCTATCTTTAAAAACAAACCAACAAATAATCCAAGAGTCACAAAGACATTTGGCAGCATTATCCTTGTAAACAAAATTGAGCACACACATTCACCTTAACCCAAGAGGGCAATGAAGAGCAGGCAAGCTGGTGGAGCACACAGGTAATAAGTGAAGAGACCAGAGTTGTTGGTCTATATGTTTCCAGACAACTGTGTATAGTGAAGAAAGTCTTAATGTTGTAATGGGCTTTTGGAAAGGACTTGAAAATAGGACAGGGGTTGAAGTAAACCAGTGAATAATTCTGTGGTACATGCTATGATTTCTTGCTTTTACTCAATTCTTCGGTAGTATTAATTAACATTTCAAATATGATTAGCTTCCTTGTGGAAAACAACAAAGGAGACGGCTGGGGACCACAACCAAGCTGTGAAGCCTTGCTATAAAATGAACAAGAGAAAGGGCACCACTGCAAAAGGAGAGGAGGTCTGAGTTCATTTTGATGATGGTTCTAAATGCACACATATTATGAAATTAGACTTTGAATCCAGAATACCTAAATCTCTAAGAGGTGATAAGGCCTGAAGGGCAAGACCAGTTAAAAATGGGAAGTCAATAAATCATCAAGGATAAAGAATGATCAGAAAATTCAGCATATCTGTCACAGGAAACATTACCTGCCTTTTAAAAATGGTTTTGAAGTTTCTAATAAGTAAAACTGCTTATATATTGTTAAATAACAGTAGGATAAACATTTAATATCCAGAGTAACTGCACAAGATTTTAAAAACAGAAAGAATATATAAATATATCATAATCAATTATGGTATGCATTTGATGGTTAGGTTGGTGGGACTATGATATATTGGGTTTTATTGTTTTGACTTTTCTGTATTTCTATAATAAACATGTATGGCTTCAATAATGGCCCCCCAAAAAAATGAATGTAGTCTTTTAAAACTATCATGTTTCTCTGGAAACACTGGGGAGTTATATGATTTTAAAATTGTTTACCCTTTGAAAATTTACCAGAGAGGGAGCCTAGGAAAATCAGAGTGGGGACTTCAGATAGAAGTTCAACTACTAACAGCTTCAAATAATTTAAAAAAGATACACAAAACACTGGGGAAAGAAGACCAGGGAAAATAATTACAGATTCTGTATGTAGTTCTAGAAGCCAATGTCAGCAAAAAATAGAAGCACGATTAGCAATTCATTAACTAGGGTATTTTTAGTTCTGTGGGGAACCACAAACATCTGGCAAATTACTTAAGCACCTGTGTGCATTGATCACTATCACAAAAGATAAGCAATCAAAATATCCACTTGGAAGATCAGGGTCTTTACCTATTAGCTATGTAATTTGGAGAAGTCACTGAAATTTTCTGAGGCTTAGCTGATGATGTTAAAGTAAACAGATAAAAGGACAATATCCTGCTTTCAACAGGGTTGTCATAAGGATCAATGAGATGAAGTAAGTGAAGTGCTAAATGAACAACCAAATGCCATGCAAATATATAGATTTATCTTTATTTGAAAAGTACCCAGTGCCACCCCTCAATATACCAAACCCAAAACGAATCAACCAATCAAACCAACTATACTAAAATTCACATGTACCAGGAATTGTATTAAATGCTTTTAAATTTTTATATTTATTCTCTAAAAATTACTTGTAAAGAAACAAACTAATGATTTGCCTCTTTGGGAAGCAAAAAAGGTAATAATATAAGCAAAGTTACCGAAATGAAAATAGAGCAGTTCATTTTTCCAGTTTCTCCTGAATCAAGCAGTCTGCTCTATCTTCGCAAATAAAAAGAAAGGCAACCTACCTAATTATGCACAGCAGCAAATGAGAAGTGACTTTGAAATTCTATCTTTTCTTTTCTTTGAGAAACTGCCTGGACAATATTTTCATGTATTTATAGTTCTAGATCAAAATAAAATTATTAGCTGTGGATATTAATTTGAGATTAGTTTATGATTAAATTTAATAGCTTTGCAAACAGAAATATTTAGAGAAGAACAATCAAGGTTGTAGATAGCTAGAAGTTCTTTCTGTGGCTCTCACCTACATATATCCAAGACAAGCTTGTCAGAACTGGGTAGTTAGTAGAGCCACTGAGGACTAACTGGGCAGCAATGATTGATGGGATGAGGGAGAAGAATCTCTACAGCAAATCCCTTGTGCTTGGGTGTCACATGTTTAGATTGCATATGTTAAATGCAATTTGAGAGCCAAGCCTCAAATTCTACTCATTAGAATCATTGGAATATTAGATTAACTCTAGTTTTGTCAACTTGAACTTGTTGCTCTTGGTTTTCCTTTTCAGAAAAGCTGATCTTCTCAAGAAAACTTTACTAGGAAGAGTTGTCCCCCACCCGTGATTTGAGAAGTTTTATATTCTTTTTCTGTGAACCACAGTACATCCTGCAATGCCAACTGGGATTTCTTCAATCACCCCTTGTCGTTTCTAGATATTTCAATCTTTATCCTAATTCAAATATTCATAACAGAATTAATCCTATATCTCAATGTCTTCCTTAGCTTGCAAAATGACTCCTCCTGGCTTCTGTCATAGAAAAACAAACGTAGACGTTTACTTTAAAACCAATAGAGTAGGCTCTATTGGAGCATGGCATGTCAATTTTCTTAGCATACAGACAAGCAAACAGCTAACAGTGATGATCCACAGGGTCTTTGGAGAGACCCTAAACAGAATTCCAATCTTGAAATCTCCAAAACAAATTAAAAACAACACAGCTGTAAACTAGTTTCTTCATTATCAAGACAATTTGATTCAATTTCTTAGAAGTAATACAAATCTAAATGACCCATGGATTCTTAAGACTTCAACTTAATCCAGGACCTTTTGGCTTTCATACAATTGGAATGGAACCAACTGCCACACTATTTGTGTTTAAAACAAATGAGGATGGGAGAGAACGTGCAGCTGGACTTATGGCCACAGCTGTCAGCCTGTGGTTGTATGGCAGATTTTAATCCAGTCTTTCATCAGCAGGAGTTCCATGGGACAACCTCTCAAGTGTTTGAGCTACAGAAAGCAAGACTAACTTTTTGTACCAAAAAGGAAATGATTATAAATAAACAATAGGCCATATTATGCTGACCCTTTAACCTTCTCTCTGTCTTAAACTACACAGTTTCATGAGAATGGAAAAACTCTAGTTGGATCAAAATTAGCAACTCTACAGCTGGGCAAGCTTGGAATAAGCTGAGTTTGGATATGGTTGGTTCCCTTGGAACTCAGAAGACATCAACCAGTGAAAACTCTTTGCATTTCTTAGTCCATTTCAGGGACATAAAGCAGGTTAAACTTGGCAAACCATTCTTTTCAAATAATCATCATATTCAACCCAACTATTATAGCTTGTGCTATAATGTTTTTTTATTTTTGTAAAAAGCAGAATATTATATGCTGCTAACCCTTAATTTCATTAGTAAAATGAAGGACACAAATGATCTTGATACACTTTATGATGCAAGGTGTACTCTCAAATTGAATTCAAATCTCTGTAATCTTATTTTATTTTTTAGGAAATTCAGAATCTGATCATATATCTCCTATGTGAACTTAAAAAAAATCACATTTTTGTATAGCAAATGAAAAATCAATAGAAGTAGTACTTTGGGAATAATGCAGTACTGGTACTTGTAAAGAGATAGGAAATATCCAAGAAGATCTAAATGAAAATAAATTACATTTCTCATTTAGTTCTTTAGAAACACTTGAAAGACAATAAATATCATTAAAAACACATTACTAGACAATTACAAATCTGCCTGACACCTAGGGGAATAAATGCTTTAGAGCAAACTGCTGGGAATTTTAGATTAATTTATATAAGCCTGTGATAAAAAGGTGCTACCGTCTTAATTTATGATACCATTTCTGTGCTTTAATAGTCACACAAATGAACTTTCACTCACAGGTCAAGTGCAGTTTGTGTACATACACACATGGGCATGCACATACATATACGAATATAAATACTTCTGCCAACAACAGGAATCCTATATTTTCCATATATATTCCTCTGATAATAGTCTGCTCATTCCTTTATTTCCTTTCTTATCCTGTGCTACTTGTAATTGGATATTTCTGATTTTTTTTTTGGTTTACCCAGTTCCCATCTCATTTTCTTATAATACTGGCACTTTAATTTCCATTTGAAGACTTCTCCCCACCATGCCCATAAGAAGCAGTTTTTTTTTTTTTTTTTTTTTTTTTTTTTTTAAGAGAGAGGGAGGAAAGGAAGGAAAGACAGAGAAGGAAGGAAGGGAGGAAGAAAGGGAAACATTTTTAAACATTTTCTTGTTTTATTATATTTTGTTTGTTTGTTTGTTTGTTACATGGGCTGGGGCCGGGAATCGAACCGGGGTCCTTCGGCACGGCAGGCAAGCACTCTTGCCCGCTGAGCCACCGCGGCCCGCCCAAGAAGCAGTTTTGAGGGGGGCTGTTGACAACTGTATCTTGCTTTTCTCTTGTTAAGGGAAGGTAACCCCAAGAAGGCCAATTCAACTTCTCCCACCCAGAATTCAGAATCTTGAGTAGAGCGATGCAAAAATTGGGAAAAGGGGTGGGCCACGGTGGCTCAGCAGGCAGACTTCTCGCCCATCATGCTGGAGACCGGGGTTCAATTCCCGGTGCCTGCCCATGCTAAAAAAGAAAAATTGGGCAAAGGATTGGAATTTGTTCATTCCAGGCTACACTCTCATAAATCTGTCCATCAGTTTCACCAAGCCTAGTCTTGCTTTCTTCTGTCCCGAGTTGCTCTATTTCCATTCTTGGACCTTTTCTGAGCCTTCCTCCTCCTCCTTTCTCTTGTCTATTTCTTTGGATTGCGCTTGTTTGCTGGAGTAGTTTTTGTCTCCTTATAACTAATGCACTCTACTACAATATAATACAAAGAGTAGCACATATAATAGGGACCTATTATTTCCTCAGTTTATATTTATTTGGATTTGAATGGTCTTAAAAGAGCACCTCAGGTTTGAGAAACTCGTGTATTACTACTGCATTCCAACATAATCTCATACTGGTAAAAGTTCAACAGGCATTATGTGTCCTGAGAATGGGAGAATTTCATACCTTCTTGGTTTTCCAAGGTGATACACTCAGCATAATCCTGATCTCCAATTTCTCAGGAACCCTAACTCATTCAACTCATTACTCTCCTATGACAACAGAGCAATCAGAAGTCAAAAAGTGAGTCGATGTTTACTTTTACGTGAGTTGATGTTTACTTTTGCCTTTCAGTACTCACAATGTCACACACTATAATTTTCCTCCCCGTAAGAGGTGTCTGGTTGTCTTGGAAGTGCTGGCAGAGCCTTAAAGTATCTGATAGATCAGGCATCTCTAGGGTATTTCTAGTTCCAGATCACCTTCCTTCAATCTGCCATTTTCATTTTCAGAGTCAAAGTGCCATATTTATCATATCCAAACTAACTGATGTACATTTACTAGTAGATATAATTCAGTAATACCAAATAATTCATTACTAATGATACCAATAAGCACTACCATTTAAAATAATTTACCCCATAAATGCTAATAATGGTTATTATTTTTCTACTACTACTGTCATGACCAAATGGCAAAGACCATGATAAATATTAAATATCTTCTCTTATTGAACACCCACATCATCCCTAAAAGAGATCACCATTACTTTACTGTACAGATGAGGGAACCTGCATGCTGAGAACTTAAGCAACTGGTATAAAAGGCAAGTTGATGGGAGAACTGAAATTTCAAACCAGCTCAATTAAACACTGAAGTTTTGACCCATTTTAGTATAGTGACAAAAAAGATGGTGTTGCAGGAATAGAAAACAGGATACCTCCCCTTTTTCTCTTTCTGTTGGGAAGATTCTGGAATAGAATCTGCCTTTGTGGGCTTCTGTAGTGAAGGACTTTGGAAAGGGACGGGCCACCATGAGGTCACTGGGCATTTCAGAGAAGTGGTGGGGGCAGGGACAAACTATTCATAGTATATTTATAACAGGTTGAGGAAGATAAAACAAAGAAATGAAAAGGTTGATTAGGTACCATATGACAAATGATAGGTGATGTTTGTATCAAAAAACACAACAGAAATGGTTACCAACAGAGGGGATCTTTAAATTCAAGAATGTTTTTGAATTGCCTCCATCTGAGAAATAAAAAGAGTTGTTGGGTGTATAGCCTCACTTCCTGTCTGCCGCGATATTTCCTTTCTCACAAATGGTCTACCTCCTGCTCCTATAGTTGACAAGTTAAGCCCTATTTGGCCTGGAGGACCTGTCAGTCTCCTTCCACCTTGCTTCTCTCCTGGCTTAGCTCTTCTCCCTCCCTGAGCAGTCAGCCCTGAGGAAAGTAAGCTCATTCTTGGTTAAGTGGCAGGTACCTCTCCAAAGAAGACACCATTGTGAAGGTGTCTTCTCTACAGCTAGCTGCTCTCTATTGCTGCAGCCCACACCCAGAATCTCCTCATCTGTATTCACCTAGATTCTCAGGCCAGATGAAGTTTCAATTTATACTTCTCCATTTCGGTGGTGGGGACTGAATTCAGATCCTTTGGGTTCTCCCGCTTCTCTCCTTTTTTCAAACTGCCCCTGTATAACCTTCACCCCTGTCCTTGTATTGTTTCATCACCAATTCAGTCTTGTTTCACCATTCCTGGAGCCATCAAGAACTCTCCATTCCTGGGACCCAATCCTTATGCTTCCTTTCAGCTAACTGGCTCATTATAAATGAAACTAAATAGGCAACACCTATGAATGTTTGTATAATACTAAGGGTGATAGGAAGTAAGAAAGCACAGATGACCAGGGAGGAAGGCAGCTCACATTAACACAGTTGAAAAAAAGGACAAACATCTGACTTGAAAGACAAGAGTGCCATAAAATGCAATATAAAATGAGGTGTTAGGGAAACGTGTTAAAGGTATTCAGATCCTCTGTGTATAGTTTTCATTTTCATTTTTCTATTAAGTGCTAACAGGCTGTTACTAAAGAGGAGAGGAAGATTTTCTTATGTGTCCAATACTTTGAAATTTGGAAGCTTTAATGATCCACAGGCTTTTAACAACCTAAATATCATAAATCACACTGATTTAAATGTTTCATATTTTTTCCCTGGCTGTGTAGATTATTGATCTAATACTTCAACTTACTCATGTATTTATCTTTCCAAATTAGGACATGCAACTTAGAAAGGAAATGATCTTTTTATTGACTTCCTATGCACCAGAATGATTTTGGTTAAAAAAAAAAATAGAAAGAGTTAAAAAGAAAATGATCAACTATAAAACATTGCACACATTTCAGAAATTAAGGGAAGTTGTTCTACTTGATGATCTAACAAGTAAGTTTCAGTTTCTTGTACTTTTCTTATAATACAGTTGTACCTCTCACAAATGTCTGCAATAAGTAGACTAAAATAAGTGAAGGCATTTCCTAGACAATATACTTGAAAAGCACATTAATATGAAAAACTTCCAGAACAATAAAAAATCCCAATAGAGTAAAATATACAGCTTCAAACAGCATTTGAAGAAAACAGAATATATCAAATCGACAGTCTGGATCCTGAGGCTATAAAGTGAGGTCGCATACTTCTTTGAAAGCCACAGAAGTCTGGATAAGTGCCCTAGGTTTCTTTGAAATTAGGACATTACTGAACTTACCTTGGAACAAGAAATGGTTTGTTGAGTTCATAATCCCTGTGATCATTATGAAAATAATTAACTAGGATAATTATCTCCAACAATCATTATTTCTCCTTCACTATAATATATGAGCATATTCAAAAGTTCAAAAGAGACTATTTTCTTTTCTTTCTTTTTTTTCTAACCTAACTTGAGGCCTTGTCTTCATTTGCTGGGCATTTTGTCACTTGAATTATTTCTTTCCCATCACCTATTCAAGTCAGCTATGAAGCCATTGTTGAGAGGTTGGTTTAGATTTCAGAAAACTTAGATCAGCGTGCTACGTAAGTACAGTCTGGGTTTGGGTGGAGGAAAAATAACAGGGTGCTTCGGTGGTAAAATCCATTTACACATAGAACAATCTGCTCTAGCTCCCCACACACCCCTTGTAGCAATTCAGAATTGTGTCTGCTGGGTGGTTCTGTCACTAGTAAAAGCTCCCAAGAGGAATACATTCCTTACGCTCAAGGTGCTTCAACTGCTGCAGTCCTGATAAAACAATCCCACTACAACTGCTCTTGGAAAGGGAAATCTTTTACTTTGTCTTAACCGTACTCTTTCCAATGTTCAAACCATCTTCAAGACGCACATATAAAATTTAATCCTCATAAGCAATCTTAAGGCAGGGCAGGTATTATTCTGAGCATTTTATGGAGGGGGAAACTGAGGCACAGAGTGATTTTTTTTTTTTTTTAAATAATCTGCTTTAATCTGAGTACAGATGGTAGGAGAGACAAACAGAACAACTCCCAGGACATCTGTCTCAATGCCTAGCTCTCTAATTACTCGTTTCACTTTCTCAGATTCTCTATTTTCCAAAATGAAAACCAATCTCATGATAATACTTAAGGAGGGATTGAACAGTCCCCTGCTCAACAGCAGAGCCAACCCGTGAAAGCAGCTAGGCCTATCTTACAGAGACAAAAAGCAGGCAAAAACAGCATCAAAGTCTTCAACGTCTTCCTCAGAAAGAAGCTAATCACAGTCTGAATGATCTTAATTAAATCTGCATACATTGCTCCTCAATGCTGTGGGAAAACACTTCCTCCTTCCTGGCTGCTTTTCCCATAGTACTCAAGTAGGAGTACATTCAAATTCAATTAATATAACTCATAGCATGATTAGTTTCATTGTATAGTGAGACAACAGGGACTGTCCTCTTGCCAATACCGTACATGTGGTCTGTGTATGATAGACCTGTTCTCCTGCGTGTTGCTTCTTTGAAGGGACAGAAGTATATCTCATGATGACATTAAGTCATGGTACTTCTAATTTCCATTGAAAGAAATGCAGCAGGAAAAGGATGTGCTTGAACTGGGCTAACGGTTAAAACATGAAGCCAGACCTATTTGTAAAACAGTTATCTTCTTTAATAGGCTGATGGTACACAACTGATAAAGTTCTTATGGGGCCAGGAGAGAGGATGCAACTGGGCACCCATTGGTGGCCGATGAGAAACAGGAGCTTATGTCTAGGACTCTGCATCTTCCAGTTATGAAACACTGGATGGAAAAGCTGGTCTACATCCCACCTTACAAGGTGGAGGGACTCTATTGCGTGCATTCCCCAAGAGGGGACATGAAATACTGAGATGGAAACTGACCACAAAATAATCCAGCACCAATGCTAAGAGCAGACCTCTGATAAATTTTATTCACGTTAACTTATTACCAAAGAGATTGCAAATATAAAGAGATTCACTATTAAAAGAGAGGCAGTGTTTTGTGTTCCTCGTTTTGGTCAATCAGAGGCCGAGTGACTACTCATTAATTTAATGTTTATACTCTTCGAATGACTATTCATAAACAGTCACTATGTTGCTATATATATGCGTATGTATACAAGTTTTTGAAAATTCTGTTTCTAGATTAAATATGTTTATATGAACAGAAAAGGTCTTTATCCCTAGAGCAGTGGTTCTCAACCAGGGGTGATTCCTCCCTCCTCCAGCAACATGGGACAACTGTCAACGTCTAGAGACATTTTTGTTTGTCCCAGTTGGGGACTGTATGCCACTTGCATCTAATGGGTACAGGCCAGGGATGCTCTTAAACATCCTACAAATTGCAGGACAGCTTCCCCTCAACAAAGAATTATCTGGCCCCAGACAGTAACAGTGCTAAGGTGAGAAACCTTACTCTGGAAGAAAGCAAACAAAACTTGAACCACTCCCAAAATGAACATTCCAGTAAACTAACTACCCAATAATGTTGTTAAGGCCATCTATCTTATTAAGTGTGCTTTTCACATTACACGTGAATCACTAGATCAGTCTAGCCAACAGTTCTGATGTTCCAACTGTGGGAATTTTCACAAAAAGAAATCTAGAGTTTTGTAACAAGTATAAGTTTCTAGAACTTGCATTTTTTTTTGCAAATAATAATAATAAAGCAGGAACACATTTAGCAATAAAACAAAACCAAATATTTTTAGCCTTTAAAACTTATCAATTATTCCTCTTTTTCCTTGGCTCTATTAATCAAAAACTTATTTACACTTTCTTTTGTACTTTGGGATTTTCATTGCTAAGAATGTTAAAATGAACATTTAGTGGTACATGCTAAAAATAGAGCAGTGCTTTTTGTTAGAATCCCAACTATACACAAGTCACCAACTGGGGTCTTACTTTAGGCTATTGTAAGGCTTTTCTTTAAAACAGAGAATAAGTACTACAGAAATGACAAATTGTACCACAATATTAAAATAAGTTTAGGTGAATTCCATATAGTCACGTAAGGTTTTATCTGTTTAAATCTTTTAAATATTTAAAAATATTTCTTTACTGTTAGAAAGCATGTGACCTCATAATAATGAAAGTAAAAGAGGCTATTTTTATATCAAATTGAATATATTTTCTGCTCCATATAGGGCTGTTCTCAGCAGTCAGTGTTAGAGTACAATTTCAGAGCTAAACATTTTCCAAAAAAATAAAAAAATAAAAAGGCATCGAAGACAAGATGGAAAGCAAAACACCAACATTTGAATACCTACAGAACTAAACCTGTGGATTTGTCCTTGATTCACTCTCCTCATCGTACGTCTCTTCTTCCAGAATTCACTGGGCTCCCGTTTGAAAACCTTTGCTCGGAAACTCATTGTATTCCTGTGAGTTGAGTCACAAATATTTAAAATATCAATTTCTTTAAACCTTTTCCTTCTGAAGCTTCATCCGGCTGCACAACTCTTTCTTCTTTAGTGAAAAGGGAAATGTGCATGCTATATTAACGTATTCAACAGAAAACCGACAAGAAGTCACCGCTTCCTGTGAGTAACTAACTACCAGCTGTTCAGACACTGCTTTTGCGCATATATTCTCCTTAATCACCTGCTTTATAGCAAGACAAAAAAACAGAAGAACTCTGGACATTCAAGATAATTGCTCAGAGTCAAATAAATCATATGATTTAAAAACATCCATGAAACCAAAGCAAGATAGAATCAAAGATCTCATTTACTGTAAGGTTCCATGTCTGTCTCTATTTTATAAATTTGACCAGGTCCTATCTGTGAACTGCAATAATGACATTGGAAAATTCTGTTTAAAGCAACTGCTCATGTAAGTGCAGACTAAATTAATGATCTCCCAAGGAAGGTCCCAAGACAATCAACTAAGGAACCAAGGAAAAAATATTAGGATTCTGTTTATATTGGTTATCTAAATTTTGTTCTATTAATATTTAATGCAATACACGTGGACATGCCGCCTTCAGCCTGTATGTCAGATGGTTACAAATAGCCACACAATTCATTTTCTAATCTTTAGGTCTTTGCTTACCTTCTCAGTGAGGTCCTTAAAATTATAACTCTCTCCTTGAACCCACCTGGAGCTCTTTTCTTTTCTTTTTTTCTGATAGCACTTATCACCATGTCAAGGACTTACCACCATTATACATTTTACATATGTATAGTCTGTCTACTTATAAATGGCTCTCTTTCTTCACTGGACTCTGCTCCATGAGAGTAGAGATTATTTGTCTTTGTTCACCGTGTCTTCAAATACTAGCAGTGGGCTCTCAGCCTTCTGGGTGACATATATTTGATCCTTTCTTCATATTAGCATCGTGATATTCCTTCTTTGAGTATATATTTGCTAAATTTAATGAAAGAATGAATGGGGGACTCACATTCATTCTATTTAACAATGAATTCTGTTCCATATTTGTATTGTGTTATGAAATATTAGCTATTGGCCAGAACTATATAGTATACAAAGACATACAGAATATGGGCAGGCACTCAACTATTTTCTATAACTAGGCACATGAGCTAAAAAAAAGTGTGGAAGCCACAGGATCAAGAAATTTTTTTTTGTACTTTATGCATGATTGTTTTGTAAATCCACAAATTCTCTAATAAAGAAAAAAGCTCAAAAAGGGAAATAGTTTCTTAGATTAACATTAGAAAGCTTGGTTCTAAAAAATAATTGTTGCTTGGAACAATCATCCAATTTCTTTAAGATTTAGTTTCTTTATCTGCAGGCTGGACCTACTCAATAGGGTTGCTAATTGGTTTGATCTAGTTGTTAAGAAAACCTTGCTTGCCCATAAAGTACTATGTGGGTTGTAAAGGTGGTTCAAGGACTCTTTTCAGTGGGAACTAATGTCTGTGACCAACCTGGATAGAATCAAGTCCAACCAACTCTTCTTAGCAAGTGATAAAAACAGTCCTAAGGAAGGGATATCATGATGCTAATATGAAGAAATGATCAGTTTTGCAGTGTCAATTCCATAGGTATTTATTGAAACCAACTTTGTGCAACGTATTGTACAATGTGCACTGTGGATACAAAAACAAGTCATTCTTACCAAAAGAGCGATATATGTACAAAGGATTCTCAATATTCTGAGTTTTGAACTTTAAGAAAGGAAACAAATAACACTGGAGAAAAGCTCCCAAATTTCATTCATGTTCTAGCTAAGTGTGGAATTCTGGCTACAGATAGAAAGGGGGAGGGTTATAAGATGAGAGGAATGATGAGTAAATATGATGTGGCTTTTGTGGAGGCTTTGTTATGGATCTTGTCTTCTCCTAGCACTCAACACATGGTAACGGTGGTAGCTGAGGCTACCAGGTGTGATTCCAACTTGCAACCCACAGTCAGTCAGTTATTCCTAAATATCTCTGTGGCTTTTTCCTAACCTCCTTCATTCCTATACTCAACTGTCTCTATCCAGCTATCTCCTCCTATCTCTATCTATCCATCTATTTATCAGTCATGCAATCATCTATCTATCACATCTGTCTATCTATCTATCTCTCTCTCTCTCTCTCTCTCTCTCTCTCCCCCCCCCCTCTCTCTATCTATCATCACCTTGTCTTATTTTTTTCCATAGAGAAAATGGAATAAGACATTCTCACTTCATGTTGAGAGGCCACTTCAACAAATACAGTTCTGATGCTGTTTTGAAGATGGCAATCTGCAAGGAAACCCTCACTTTACCAGATGTCCCAACAATGATGGCATAAATAGATGCTGTCTTCTCATTTAATAACCCTTTCCTTTGATCACCTCTGATTTTTACTGATACAGGCTATTCCCTTTTTCTCAATAATAATTAGAGTTAGTTCAAACACATACACATACCACAGATTCGAGTCACTCATATCTCTGCCTAGTGTTCAGTGATTTGTGCTGCAGATTATTCTTTGTCCTAGTGAGGAGGCTAAGGAGTCTTTTTTCAAAGAAATAGCAAGATGTTATAAAAAGGACATCCAGAGGGTATTACTATATCATTATTCTATAATCAGCTTAAGTAAGCTACCAAGGACTCAGTTTGAGCAATGATCATTGCATATTTAGAAATTCCACTGCATGCCTTCAGTCTAAACAGATTTCAACCTCCAAGTAACTCTTTGACATATGTTAGATGGACAGATATATTATGGTACCTGCAGAATTTTCAGATTTAATTGTTTGCCTTACATGATCTTTTGAGAGTCTTCTTTGGGTCATCTGATGACCAGCGGAAAGACTATATTTCTATTTTAATGGCTGAAAATAAGTGTTTTATAATCTTTTTTGGTTCATGAACCCATTTGAGAACGTAATGAGAATTACAGACCCATTCTCTAGAAAAATGGAAGTACTCAGAAAATTTGTATGAACATTCAGGGGGTCACAAATTTCTGAAGCCCATTCATGGGCTCTTCTTCCCAGGGTTCCCTAAATCCTTATTACTCATGATTTTAGAGGATATGCACAGTGGTTTATAACAAAGTGTTTAGGAGTCTTGAGCAACTCAAGTGACTTCCCCTTTTCCTAATATTTTCATTTATTTTCTTCTCAGTTCTTTAGGCGCCATAGTTCTTTATACCAGAGTTCCTTCCAACCCTCAACTTCTGCAATATGAGAATGACTCACTTTTCCCTTTGCTTAGCTGTTGGTCATGGCTCCCTTAAATACTGGCAAAGGGAGACATTTCTAGGCAATGTGGGGGATGTACCCTGTCTCCAGTGGTAGGCAGAGCTCTGATACAGTCCCCAAGATTTCTGCTTACTGGTATACATGCCTTGTATAATCCCCTCCCCCCAAGTGTGGGCAGGATTGTAACTATGATGGATTTCACATCCATGATTAGGTTACACTATAGACAGAGAACTGTGCATGTGACTAAGGTCACAAATCAGTGGATTGTTAGTTATGAAAAAGGAGATTATCCTAGGTGGGCCTGGACTAATTGAGTTCTTAAAGTGGATTAGGACTGGAAGAAGTTCTTGAAGGAAGAGACTGGAAACATGAGATAAGTTCTCATGCTGACCTTGAAGGAGCAAACTACCATGTCACAAGAGGACCTTTGGAGGGGATCACAAGGCAGGAAGCTGTGGCAAAGAGAATCCAGTCACATCATGCTCCAACTTTTGACCCACAGAACTGTGAAGTAATATATGGGTATTGTTTTAAACCACTAAGTTTATGGTAAATATAGAACAAATACAGCTCCCAAACAACTGCTATTCGGACATAAATCTCTTTGATTCTAACATTTATATTTTTATTAGCATTCCAGTTTACAAGCTATAAAATTCATGAACTGCTTTGCATAAAATTATTTTATGGTCTTACTTGAAGAAGTACGCTTATTATACATGAGTGGTGGAGTGTGTGTTAGAGAACTACCCCTATTATGAAATTGTCTACTATCAGTGAAACAATAAGGATGTATGCTTCAGGATAAAGACCTTTGCAACCAAACATCCTTCTACTTAGAGGAAGGTGCTGGTTTGAAGCTGTTATGAACCCCAGAAAAGGCAGAGTTCCTTTAACACGTTATTGTGAGTATGAAACTCCTGTAGGTGGGACTTTCTGGTTAGATTATTTCAATTGGGGTTTGACCCAGTCCATTCAAAGTGGGTCTTTGTTCCTTTTTACTGGTGTCCTATATGAGAGGATAAAGGACAGAAGACACTGAGAGAGCTCAGAGAGAAACACACAGGAAAATCCAAGAGGGTTTAGAGAGAAAAGCCCTAGAGATGCTAAAAGAGGACCCAAAGAAGCGCAGAGAAGAGGCCACTGGAACCAGGAGCAGAAGCAACGAAACCTGGGAGCAAAGGACCAGCAGATACCAGCCATGTGCCTTATTTTCTGATAGAGGAACTTTAGATGCCAGCAGCCTTTCTTCAGAGGATATATCATCCTGCTGATGTCTTCATTGGGACATTTTCATGCCTTTAGAACTGCAAATTTGTAAGCTAATAATCCTCATTGTAAAAGCCAATCCATTTCTGATATATTGCATTGTGGCAGCTTTAGCAAACTGAAACAGGGAGAATTCCCAGATAGCTGAGAGACAGTCTTCTGTTACCCCCAATGTAAGTCAGACTGGGTCAGATATACCTTGGCATGGAACCTATGAGTGGGCATCTAGGGCTTTGAATCTTGAGGGAAAACAGCCAAAGAACTGGGTCAGACAGACATGCCTAGCATGGAATCCTCTATGGGATGATGCTAATGGAGGACTCTACTGGACTTTGCCTTCTTTGGTTCCAGGCCAAGTCTTTTTCCCTAGCACTGTGTGGTACCCAATATCCTTTTAATAAATTCCTTTTCTTCTTAAGTTCAGGAACTTACTGGCAACAACAACAACAAAAAAAAACCCAATAAGGACAATGGGAAAGAATCAGCAATAAAGAGAAATCAGAGAATAGTTGACTCAATCACAAGGAGTCACAGTCACATTCATTGGAAAAGAAATCTGACACTATGAAGTGTTCCAAATAGTACTATACTCAAATCACTGTTCATTCCATGAGAAATACACAACCCCCTTTCTAGCCTCAGGAATCTTGTTCACATAATGTGAAGGAGTCTGGAAAGGTATATAGAAAAGACAGAAATTAAGATAGGTTTTAAATAGTAGGTTAAGAGTCTAATCAATGAATGAAGGAAAAGAATGCTGTAGGAAAGGGGAATGAGGTACGGAGAAGGCATCAAGATACTATGGTTAGGGTGGGCCACGGTGGCTCAGCAGGCAGAGTTCTCGCCTGCCATGCCAGAGACCAGGGTTCGATTACCGGTGTCTGCCCATGTGAAAAAAAAAGATGGTATGGTTAATGCTACTGTATCTGGAGTCACTGTAGCTTGGATTCGAATTCAGTTTCCATTAGATCCGTAGGCCAGGTACTCACCTCCCCAGACCTTGGTTTCCTTATGTTTAGCATAGAGGCAGCATAGCACCTACCTCATAGAACTGTTGTGAGAGTAAATGAAATGGCACTCTCAAACATTTCAACACATTGGCTGGTACACTCTAAGCATAGCTATCAGCCATTAGAAGAGTCAAGAGTCGGGCAATAAAGTACTTTAAGGGAAAGCCCAAAGTCCAGCCTATCTATAGCCAATGTTAAAGAGGAGAGGAAACATAGAAATAAATGAAAATAGAAGCCAGAAGATGGTTCATGAAAGGCCTTGAATGCCAAGATAAAGAAAAAGTTTCTGTTTTATCCAGAAACCCACGGCAAACCACCGAAGGGTTTCGTATCATAATTAGTACAATGTATAAGAAAAACTCATGTAGCTACCTAGATGGCAGGGAATAAGACCCAAAGGCAGTTTGCATGAATCCGGTAGTTATATTAGAGTGATGGAAGACCGAAAACTTGGCAACAGACAAGTAACCACAGACTTCAGGAAGATTGTAAATAAAGATCTGGCAATTAAACAGAAAAGGATCACATTCCGTGAGTAATTGCTAGGTGCCACGACAGTTCTAAGTCTGTATAGTATCTTATTTGCACCACACAACAAACTGTGAAGTAGGTATTTATAATTACTGTTACCACCATCCCCATTTTACAGAGGAAGATACCTTGGCCTTGAGAAGTTAAGAAATTTGCCCCAAGTTCCACAGCAAGCAAGTGGTACTGCTGGGATTTCAGCCCAGGTAGCTGGGCTGCAGTGTCTATGTTAGAACCAGACGGGCGGTTCAGCTGGGCCTGGCCCTCATGGAGACGGACAATATGATTCTGGAAACAGGATGGTAAGAAGAGAGGGCTAAGAGAGGAAAATTGTGCAATGCCTATTGAGACACTGAATGCTGTGTCAGATGGACAGACGAGAGGAAACGTCTAGCGCTATTGCTATTGGTGTGCCTGGAAATCAGGAAATTGCCAGGACAGGAGAGAGCAAACTGAAAGTGTTAAATTTCTAGATATAAAATCAAATTGAATTTTGGGAGAATAGTATTGAGAACGCATTCTTCCTAAAACTTGACATTCTTTTATATATGGTGGCTGGAAGGCAATTTAGGAAATTGAGGAGGCACAGTGATAAAGGGGATGTTATCAGGGCAGTGCAGTATCCAGCTGTTAGGGAAAGGGATATGGGGCCTGAGAACATCCAAAAAGATGCAGCGTTTGACAGATAAGTGAGCTGACATCTAGTGACTTGGTAACGTTGGAGTCAGAAAGCCCTGTGTTTGAGTCCTTTTTGGATACCTAGTAGTTGAAAACTAGTAGTCAAGCAAGTTACTTGACCTCTTTTTGTCTGTTCCTTATATGTAAAGTGGAGCAATCAGTATATAACTCATAGGGTTGCTGTGAAATAATACATGATAGTACCTGGCACAGAAACACACACACATATATGTGTATACTTAATAGCTAGGATTCTTATATGTACATACATGTGCACCACTATCTATTGTGAATGATATTTACCAGGTTCCCTATAAACATGTAGTTATGTATGTGCATATACCCTTAAATACTATACATGCACAGACAAAATATACAAAAACATGTTCTTATATATGTATACAAAATCTGGTCCTATGTTGTCTGTCCGGGCAGAGAAAAAACTTTGTAATATTCGATAGATAAGAGCCTGGACACTTGGAAGTTAGTTACGATGGGAAGTCTTAACCATGATGGAGAAGAAAAAAGAAATTTGAAAACTAAGATGTCTGGAATTTGAGGAAAAAGTACTGGCAATCTGTATTAGTTTTCTATTGCTGCCATAACTAATTACCACAAATTTAGTAGCTTAAAAGCCAATCTTTGGGGGTGCGAGGGTAGTTCAGTGGTAGAATTCTTGCCTGCCACGCAGGAGACCCGGGTTCAATTCCCGGTCCACGCACTTCCCAAAAAATAAGCAAACAAACAAACAAAAATTCAACAAATGGTGCTGCAATAAGAGATACTTACGTGGGAAAATAATGAAATGTGACCCACCATACAGTCTACAAAACAAGACAAACAAACAGACAAAAAAACCAACAATTTATTATCTCAGAGTTACTAAAGGTCAGAAGTCTGGGCGCAGTGTGGTTCAGCTGATTCATCGTTTCAAGCCTCACAAGGTCAAATCCAGGGCTAGGCAGGACTACACCTCTTTCTGGAGGCGCTAGGGGAGAATCTGTTTCCAGGTTCAATAAGGTTGTTGTCAAAATTCAACTCAAGGAAACAGAGGCCCCTGTTTCTTTGCTGTCAGCCACAGGTCCTTGTCAGGTTCTAGAGACTGTCTGCATTTCCTGGTATGAGGCCCCGTTCTAGACTAGCAACAGGGCGTGGAAACGCTCTCACACTTTGAACCTCTCTGCCTTCTAGCTTTATTTCCCCAACACATTTCTTCTGCTGAATTTCTCTGTTCTAGCCAGAAAAAGTTGCTGGCTTTTAAGAGCTTGAAAGGTTCGATTGAGTCGGTCCAAATATTCCAGGATAATCTCTGAATTTTAAGGTCCATTTTTTTTAGCTACATTTGCAACACCCCTTCACAGCAGTACCCAGATTAGTGCTTGATTGAATAATTATGGAATGGGGATCTTGGGAGGACATCTTTAAAATTGTGCCTACATCACAGGCTTGTTCTGGACTGCAGTTTGGTTCTCCAATTTGTCTTTGAAGGGCAAGTCTTAATTTCAAATAAGTACTGAGAACAGGGTGCAGGTGAGAAGATGCCCGTTGGCCTTTGAGTGTGCCCTCCACCACGTGGTAGGGGGGATTCAGGCTGTGGTGGAGCTAAGAAACCAGTGAGAGAAAACAGGAATTCGGCTTATAGATCAGGTACTGGAAAAAAATTGGAAGTGAGAAAAACTTGGTCGCTGCGGGCAGCAGAGCAAAACAGAATTGGACGTTAGGGAGACGAATGGTGGCGGGGAAGTAATCAAATATCTGGTGGCACAGAAGTAATCAAATATCTAAGCACAGGAAGCAAAGGCCATATGCTAAAGGCAATACCCTATAGAAGATCATCAACGCGTTCAATTGAGTTTGCATAATTTTCGATAGGCAGTGACATCATTTCTAAATCTAAGAAATCAGAGGGCAGAAAAATTGACTTTCTTAATACTGCACCTGAACCTATGAATAAAAATAACCCAAAAATACCCTTAGGGATTTAGAGTTAACTGAACACTTGGTGGTTAAGATTTAGAAAATTACACATGATATCATACTTGAACCCACAAATCCTTATTTAAGCAACTGATAAAGCACTTCCTCTTGATTTCTTTCTACCTTTATTCACCAACTCTGCATCAGTTTTATTTTATTTCACCTGTTGTACTTTCCAACAAAGTGTCTATCATTCTCATTGTTAGGCAGCACTTAGATAACCCATTTTATTTGTCTCTCTTCTGTTTCCAATAGATCTTTCCCTTTGCCAGCAGGTTTGTGTGCCACATGGCCATTCCCTCATAGAAAAACACAAAGCTGGTGCATTACAGGCTCAGCTCACCACTGTGCACTGTGTTTAAAGGAAGTAAAGCAGCAAGTAGTCACTTCCTTCTCCACCGTGGTCTCTCCTGACTCTCGCCCAAGGCAGAAATGTTCTTAAAGTTAGCAGCACTGAGGCTCCTTACTTCTTCCAGAAAAGTCAACTCATATAGAATAGCTCCCTTACCCCTGAGAGAGCCTTCGCTTTCTCTGGGGGACTTTAAATGAACAAAAGAAAACTTCATCTCTCAAAGGCAGTATCTGTGGAACACAATGATTTTTTCCCCATCGGTTGACCTTCTAATCCAAATAGCATTACGAAAACAGACTGCAGTTTGTGTGCATACACACATGCATACAAATACAATTTCTTTTTATTGCCCTAAAATAATGTATTGTTTCTATTCATAGCCCTTAAGACACATATTAAATTGTAATGATATCTGTTTACATTATTGAATTTATATAGGACTCAGGGGAGGAAATTCTCAATCCGGACTTTAAGGGAGGGGGAGGGTTAAAGAACTAATTTCTTACAATCAGTTCTTAGTTAGTGAGTTCATCTTAGACTTTAGTAGCAATCAGGAAGGACTGTACTTTTCTTCTTTGCAACAGAGGACTTTTACAGTGAGCTTCTGTCTCCAGAAAAATCTTTGTAACTCAAAGACACTCATATATCTCATCAATAAGTATCTCATCACGATATTTGGAATAAGAGAAATACTGATGTTAAAGATGATCATTTTCTCAATTTCCTGATGGGTATTTATTCCTTGAAGTTTTTGCTGTTTTACTGTAAAAGGCGCACACAATCATCTTCAAAAAGCCATGTGTAATTTAGTATTTCCAGCTGCGGCCTGGCCTACTGCAAAAATGGGTAATACCCAAGAGACAACCACGTACCCATAAGGAGACCAGGTTTTAACTCACATCCCTTTGCTTCAAAGCCCCACAACAATGAGAACAACAACACAAATACTACAGCTATTATATGATTTTCCAAGCTTATGTTCTATAAAAATACATTCAGCTAATTCTCTTTTTAAAAAGCCATGCAGCAAATTCTTCATCTAGCATAGAGGGCTACCCACATTTGACTCCCGCCAAAAACAAACAAACAACAACAAAAAATTCACTAGAATATTGTTCCTTCCGCTTTTAAAGAAGATAAAAGGTATTCTGAGTCAAGGCAAATCATTTCTTCTACAAGTTACCTGGTGAAGGCATGCAAATATAGACTCCCTGAAGCTGGGGGTTGAGGGACTCTGAATCAGTGCTATTGCCTTCTATCCTGTAGGAACTCCTATCAGACAGTCTCCCTTGAAGACAGAGGCCTTCTCGCTGCCTGCTGGCTACTATCCCGCACTGGCTTCTCAGAGCTGGCAAAGGTAAGTGGAGACCAGAGTTATTTCTTTTAAAATAGAAGTAGAACAAGGACCGAAATATTGCCTTCTTGTATTCATTCCAACTGCTAATGACCTTGCTTTCAATATGAATGCCACCCTGCTATTTAATACTTACCCTTAACATCACATTGTACACAAGTTTTATGGGGAGACCAAGGTCTTTCATATCTGTGACGCTTCAACAGAAAATTGGTTAAATGATATAGTATCAGCTCTGTATATGTTTCATTCCTGCGATGGCCTTTTTACTGAAGATGGATATGTCTTGACAGAGGGCAATAAAATGTTCTTAGCTAAGCAATTTTGATGAGGAAATAAATTGTCATGTAAATACCAAACCCTGAGCAAGCACCTAGTGGAGCAGGCTGTTGGCTTAGGTGTAATGTCTGCAACCAGCCACTCCACCACCATTTCTGAAATGGCATCCAACGCGTTTGTGCTTTTAAGGCCTTCATCAGGAGGAAGTAAAGCGAACATGATACTTTGATCTAAACATTTAATGCCTTATATTGTAGAAACCGGAGAATAACGGAAGGGTCTTGGCTTTTTAATCAAGAGCACCTGTGTGTTCTGCAGAAAATGAGCTGCCAGATTCCCTTTATTTATTTGTCAGCATTGCAGGGAAGCCTTGACTTTTTGATATGCTGCAACTCAAGGTCCCCAACTAAAGGACCAATTGGCCTCTTGCTATCTGCTCTGCACTTACCAGGTAGACAATAAGGACTGCTACAATAGGGTAAACAGGGACTGGGTAGCCCTGATATGAGTGCCAGGACATTTTTAATAGGGTTTGTGAGAATTGGAGCAAATGTTGAGAAGTACTGTCTTTTGGTTGATCATCAGTGACAGAGAGGATTAAGACAGTACCCATGAAAAATCTATGTAAGGAGCTGGCCATACACAAAAAACAATCAATGGAAATATAACATGGCAGAAACTGAATGACAAACAAGGCATGTAACCCACAGCATTACAAAGCAGAGGACAGCACTCTGCTGGCTGAGAAGGCCTTCATGTAGGGAGCACGACCGGAGTCCGGCTTGGACAATGGTAGGAGTTTGAAAGCCGCTATCATAGAAACAACTCCAAGAGCCGAGGTTCTACATCATGTGTAAGAACCATGTGGAGGAGGTTATGACCCTATCCAGGATCTCAGTAGGTCTGATTCGGGCCCAATTATCTGGCTTCCTAACAAGCATCTAGGTGATTCATCTGAAGGTGCTATGCAGACCATACTTCGGGAAACAATGACTCAGAAGCTGGTTTACCTAATGAATGATCTTCTTAAGGTAGAAAACCATATAATAATTCCATCTGGGACACGGCTGCCCAATGCCATCTGCTTTTTCTACTGGACTGAGGTCTCATTTATAAATGGAAATATCTTCTTTTCCTTACAAATACTCCATCAGGCAGAGTGAACTGACCAGTTATACTACCCTGGATGTTTAGAAGATGGGGGAAGATCACTAAAGCCAGTTGTCAAAACTGAGTCCAAGAACTGCTCCTAGTTCCCCCTCTACTGGTTCCATCTGTCTTTTCATTTCACTAAATTTACTCTTCACTGACTATTTCTCTGCTTGGAGATTTGTAACTCTGGTCAGGCTTGTCATTTCTCTCCGTATTGTTGTCTCAATCAGGGTTTTTCAACAGCAGCACTATTGACATTCTGGACCCAACACCTATTTTTTTGTGTGAGATTGTCCTGTGCATTGTAGGATGTTAAACAGCATCCCTCGTCTTTACCCATTAAATGTTAGTAGCCCCACTCACAGTTTTTTTGGGGGGTATGGTAGGCTCTGGGAACTGAACTTAGGTCTCTGGCATGACAGACAAGCATTCTATCACTGAGTTACCATTGTACCCCTACTCCCCTACTCCCTGTTTTGACAACCAGAAATGATTCCAGATATTGCCTAATGATCCCTAGGGACAAAATTGTACCTGAAAACCAAAATTAATTTGCCTTGATATTTCTTTGATGATAGCTCTTGGGGCCTTCTGCTAGTGATGGTAGGAGACCAGGATTAGAACAGGGTTAGCTCCTCTTGAAACTTGAGTGGGCAATCACTTGCTTGGAAAAATCTCAGGGACAGTGGTCTTCAAGTCAGTTCCCTCTCTCAATTTTCAGTATGCCTCAACATCCCAGCATTCAAATCAGTCTAGGGGCCCAGGCATCTTGTTTCTGGACTCTTTCTATTAAAATGAAGTAGTTGTTTGCCCAGAAAAGATGCAAAGTCATTATAATTTTCAATAACTTAGCATGATCTTATCAGAGGATGCAAGCTTGGCAAAGACCCAAGGAATCGGGGATGAGGATACACATTGTAATGGGGTGAAGGATGAAGTGGGGATGTGGTGTTTGCTGTGGTAGTTAATTTCACTGTGCTGGAGTCAGTCTGCCTGAGTTTGATTCCTGGCCTTCCCATCTACTTGCTAGGGCTTCTGGACAAGCTACCCAACCACTCTAAACTCTGTTTTCTCATCTGTAAAATGATGATAACCATAGTACAATCACTATTGGGTGTTTTAAGACATATTCCAGGCACTGGAATATAATAAAATGCCCAGTGATCAAGGAATGGTAGTTGTACATAGGATTATAAGGCAATTCCATAGAGGAGGTCGTCTAAAACTGGGCTACTATCACGTATGCATTGGGAGGTACACAAGAGTCCTAGCTGTTCAGGTACTGAATACTACCAGGGGAGAAGGAGGGACACAGAAAGGGCACCAGCTACTTTGAAAGTGGCAGTAAAAAGGATAGGAAGTTCCAAAAAATGAAGAAAGTAGCCAGAGACCCTCTTGGCTTGGATATGGATAATTAGGTTAACTAGACTTTCCTCCCAGGCACACTCGATCCCTCCACAACTGACCTTTTTGTATTCATTGTGTCTTGCAACACTGTGTATTTCATTTTTAAATTCCCACTGCACACAACTACAAAAGTTTCCAATTATGCCATTTCTGTCGTCTCCTTTCATCCCACACAAAAGACTCAAATGCCAAGGAAGTTACGAGAGCCAAGATTTAACCAATATCATAAGCTTTTCAATCGCTTTATGGTTACTTTTCTGCTTAAGTGAGACTGTAAATTCCCAACGCAATAAACAGTATTGTCTTTATGTTTCAACTGTGTTGGGTCTCCCACTGGCATGTGGCAAATCCAACATTATAATTACCAATTTCATGTCATGCGCAGGACAAAGGGCATTGTGGCTTCTTCTTCATTTTCCTTTTCTGCCTTTCCGTTACTTCCTAACACCATGGAAAGGGATTAAAGTTTACTGACAAGGAGACATTTCATCTCTCTGCTCTCTTTTGCAAGGTTGACACAGATGGGGAAGGAAATCTGTTATCCAGACTGCCTCAGAAGAACTTCAGTAGCATTTAAAATTGGCATCCCTCTTGCATTGTTTGGCATCTGAGGTCACCTTTCTCAAGAACCAGATCTGAATTTGCATTCACTTCTTATCTATTAACACTGATAACCGAGTGGAGACTGCCATTGGAAAATAAGTTCTTTTTCCTCTTTTGCAGAGTATATTTGTGTTCATGGTGAGAAGGGCACACTGGCTCGCAGTCAAGAGGCCTGAACTCAAGAACTGATGTACTGAGTTCAATAACTGAAGACCTGAGTGACTTTGGCAAAACAATAACTTCTTTGGACCTCTATGTCATCCAGCCTTTCTCGTCCCTAAAATTCTATGAATTTTGTACTTCAATAAAACAACTGGCATCATCATTTTCAGTTAGACCAATGATGAAACTGAGAGAATAAACTTCTTTTTTTAACTTAAATTGCCAATTGGGAAAGAAAGACAATCTGGAATCACAGCCTCTTCGCTCAAAACCTAGTCCAGTTGCTCTACCAGAAAAGATGCTCCCTGCTCCTCATTCCCTGTTCCAGCTAGATTTCACTTCTTAAGTAAACAGGTGTGCCTTCTTACTGAATGACGCTGCTGCCTGTGACATGGTTTATGAACAGAGGATTGAAAAGAACGTTGGCACTGTTTTCACATTCACTTATTTTGCTGGAATTATCTTGGTTAAATCCAAAAATTCAGATTTTTGTCTACATAGTTACTTTTACCTTGAGTGCAGCTGCAAAAAAAAAAAAAGATTCCAACACTGGGAAACCAGTCTTTTAAAATATGCCTGCTGTTTAATTTTGTCCCACTCTGCTCTTTGGACTGATTTCATGTACCCGTTGCCAAGGCTGAGCCTTTATATAAAAGCTTGAGCTCTGAGTCTCTCAGGAGAAAAAAGCAGTTAACATGGGTATGATACATAATCTCTTTCCCCTTATGGTAAATGGATATTGATTTATCCTAAGGGGAACACGTCCTCTAGCCCCCTCACCTTCCAGAACATTCAGTCTTTGGTAGCATGTCAAGCACGGTGCTCTGCCCCCACGTGGACCAACCAGACTGTTTCTTCCCTGCATTTGAGCCTTGAGAAGAATGATACAAGGACAGAAAACAGACGTGATTATCCCAAAGTCAGTGTCCTGTACATTGCACATTAATTAGCTCCCGAGCCCTGCTCCTTCCTGGGCCTCCTAAGGCCTGCTGCTGAGTCCTTGTATGATGGGCTACCTCACACCTTGACTCTCTTTCCCCTTAAGTTAGCTAAGGTCAATTTCTGTTTGCAACCATACAACTGGTTATAACCATTTTTATTTTATTTACTATGCAATTAGGTAGAGATATGGTGCTAAATACTGAGGATAGCTAGAAAAATAAAATTACATTTTGCCATCACAGAGCTTCGAGGAGATGGTTTGGCAAATGCTTTAATGGGAAGCCCATATTAGAAATCACCAAAAACAAATAGACAAAAAGCTTATCACATTTCCTTCCAAATAGTTTTCTATTTTCATTTTATCATGACAGTAATAACATCAGCCTCCTCCTAGTTGAGAAATTAGGAATGTGATCTCATTTTTACCTTCCCTTCTCTCTCATCTGCACAGCCAATCCATTTCTAAACTCTAATAGTCATATATTTTCTTTTAACCATTCTTCTCACAGTACAATTTTCCTTCATAAAGGCAGGTTTGTCCATTCTGTTCCCCAGCTTATAAGGCTCAAATAACATACCCTTGTCTATATAAGTTCTTCCCAAACTGCATTCTAGAGTTTCATAATGTGTTCCAGATAAAAGACTTTTGATGTCGAATAAATTTGAGAAATGTGGAGTTAAACAAAGTTAAATTGGCCTCACCACAGAACTCAGAGTTTTAAATTTTCAGTGTGCAATGTGACTCTCCTGAGGGGTGTGTGATATGCAACATTTCCTACCCCATTTACGCACGAAAGTATTTTCTTACAAGAGCACCTATTTTTTGTGTAATACAATTTGCGAAACAGTCTACAGAACCCGCATATGTAGTGAGACCCCTGGTGAGACAGAATTTAAAATATTTTAGCAAGAGAAGATAGCAGTTCCATCTTCTTAGGGGGTAAAGAGAAAGTACAGGACTAGGGTAGATACTGGGTTGTATTGGTACTAAAGCAAAGAGTTGACTTCGTGGTCCTGGCCGACAGGTTTCAGAGTAGGACCTGCACACCTTCCCCAATTTGGGGCTGGTTGCTTCCCCTGGAGTGGGCATCACCGAATCACCCACCTCTTCTGGGTCTGACTTCTCATAGCAATATGATCAAGGTATTCACACTTATCAGTTAGGAGAATTCATAACTTAAATAGATATTTGAAGTTATTTTCCTAAACTAGATAAATTCAGGTCTGTGGCTTTGGCTTTATTGGGCTTCTGTGAAACCTCAGCCTAATAGGATGCGGCAAGGACAAATGTTCATGGTTTTGTAGTAAGCACTGAATAAGTACTTCAGTCAGCACAGAAAATAATTCATGACCCTGTTAAGGTGAAAATATGGAACATCTGTGTCTGCCCTCTATCCACAGCCTCCGGCCTCATCCCCTCCCTGCCCTGCCCCTTCAATAGCTGGTGATATTTCTATTTGGATTGTAAACAGATTTCTAAAAGGGTTAGTTGCTTTTGATGTATTAGCATCCTCATCTTCTATTTGCAATACGTTGTTGAAAATTAAATTGTGTCAAATATTTATTACCACATTTCCCTATTGTTGTTTTATAGTCAAGAAAGGATAGCCCAACTTGTTATTATTCAGTTATACCTGTGGAAATTATTCTGAATTAGGAGCTGAGTGCACGTTTCTCCGAGTCAAAATACAATGTTTAGCCCTATATTTAATTCACATCAAAGTCATTCCCCACTCAGATTGTCCAAACATATTGTAATGTATTGTAGGCAGAGTAGTTCTCATGGGGTCCTTAGAACAGAACACCGAATTTAAGTGAAACACAAATAAAATGTAACAAGAGAGTCATAGTCTCACAGCTTATGATTCTACCTGGCCCCACAATTGTTGTTTTATGCCAACACAGTGTTAAAATATTTTAATTAATTGCTAGCATTTAAATATTGGGAAATTGTACATAAAATTTCTGGTTACCATCTTCTCTCGGAAAATCCAAGATATGACCATATTGATGCCACCTTCTGACACGGAAACAACTGGCCCAAGCTGAGTAGGGGTGGACCTGTTGAATGGGTCATGCCTTCTCTAACTTTCCATTTTCCCAGCACAGTTGAAGAAAATTGCCTTTTATCCTAGCCTGCTTCACTTTGTTCCCTGCACGGACTGAGGCATCTGAGTTTGGGATCTTTGGCTTCAAGTTTCATTTGTATGGTTGTTGTGACTGAGAATCCGATCGAAGCCTTGCCTGATCCCCTTACACTGGACAACAAAGCTAAAGATTTCTACTGTCGGTATATTTGCAGTTAAGCCAGATCTCTCTATCCCTCTCTGTATACACCAGATAAAAAATTTACTCCTGAGGATTCCCAAAAGGTGAAAAATGTGTCAAAATTTTGAAGGTAATAAAACTGCATTTGTGTTCCAACACTCCTAACCAGAACGTCTCCACCTTAAGTGTATGAAACGAGAATGTTTATCATGCTAAGTCACAGTCAGCATTATACTGCACTGCATTTCTTCTTTAATTTTTAAAAACAAAAATCATTTAGACACAAGGTCAGCTTATGTGAGAATATGGTGTGGCATAACGGCATGATTTAATACCTCTTCATATAAATGATGGGAACTGACAAAAAAGTAAAACTTCTAAGAAAGGTAGAAGAGATATTTGTTCTGAAGGGGAAGTAAACATTTTTTTTTCAAATAGTAATTTTAAATTAAGAATGAAAGGAAGAGAAGAGCTTTAAAATGAAGGGTTACCATAATATTTCTAATTTATTTGTCTATAAATTTTAAATTATTTCCAACATGCATTTTAGAAATGTCAAATATCTGGATAAGGACCTCTGTACTTGAGTTGATCATTTTCCTCATCCAATAAAAACAGATTATAAATACTCTCTTAGGCACTGGATAGTTCTAAAATCCTATTATGTCATGAGAGGATGACTATGAAAGCTTAACAAATACTTTTTATTTCCTTCCTTGGAAAACTAATTGAATATTATCCTCATTTCTTCTGCATTGGGTAATAAGATGTAAATGATGATAAAAGACTATGAGAGTCTTTTGAGTAATTCAATAACTTTACAGAATTATTTCCAGATATGCTATTTTTTCATTTTTCTTACATTTTGAGTGATGGTCAAGAAGGTATTCTGCCATACCTCCCAGTCTCAGAGACTAGACAGTCAAGTTGGTTTTTCTCCTACTAATGTCTGAGGAGGTTATTTAGTAATGTATTTATCCCAGAAAGCTTTCCACAAAAGCACCAGGGCCATTTCTCTGATATTCCACTATTTCTATAATTGTAGTTTTCCTGCAGGGATGGCCAAGGCAGAGCCAGGGAATCAGCCCTCCATGCACTAACCAGTCTCCATTTCAGTACCTTTCTGAGATCTCTACTCTCCCCAATCAACCAACAACCTTTAATTGTCCTGAGAGTGTAATCCAAATATGGTGCCAAGACCATATTTTGCTGACATTTTTTTTCTATTAAATAAGAAATGCTAAGCTTCACTGTTAGTAGTTAGTTGGACTATGCACTACTAAAAAAAATGCATGAAATATGTAGATAATCATGAAGAATGTCAATGAGGATCCGACATTTGACCAACTTTTCTTCAATTGTGAAAGAAATATGACTGAAAAATTACTGTTAGTGTAGCTTTTGAATAGGAGATTGTTTTCAACAATGATAATTAATACCACAACAAAAATGATGCAAAGGGTTGGGAAGGGGGAAGATAGGGTTATAATGAACTAGACAGGGTTACAATGAACTTCTGAAATTCTCCAGTTCAGGTTCAATCCATTTTTTTCTCAAGTTCTTCTGATACACCATTAGCAATGAACCCAAGATTCAATCCTCTTGCTATAAATTTTTAAAGGTTACCCTTCCAGACAGGGAACAGAGGTTACTCCTATGTGGTTTTAATTCAGGGATGAGCTATTTGACTCGGAAAGGTGTCTTTCCTTATTCCAATTCCTATTTGTCATCTGATGCCTGGGAATAATCTCAGGACATAACACAGCATTCACATCCATTACAGAGCAGAGAAAAAGAGGACAGAGAAGATTCAAGAAGGCAAGGAGCGCATGATCGTGAAAAGCTTGTGTCTGATGCTCCTTTTATCCAGGATATGGACAGATGAGTAAAAAAATAAGGATAAAAAATAAATAATGGGGGGGTAAGGGGTAAAGATAAATGGGGTAGATGGAAATACTGGTGGTCATTGAGAAGGAGGGGTAAGAGTTATGGTATGTATGAGTTTTTCTTTAATTTCTTTTAATGGAGTGATGCAAATATTAAAAAAACAATCATGGTGATGGATACACAACTATGTGATGATACTGCAAGCCATTGATAGTGTACCATGTATGGACTGTGAAGCTTTGCCAATAAAAATATTTTTTAAAAAAAGGTGTGGTAGTTAGGTTCAGGTGTCAACTTGGTCAGGTGAAGGTGCCTAGTTTTGTTGCTGTGGACATGAGCCAATGGCATGTGAAGCTCATCTGTCACTGATTACATCTGTAGTCGGCTAGGAGGTGGGCCTGCTGCAATGAATGATGTTTGATTTAATGGGCTGAAGTTTAAATGAGAGAGCTCAACATAGCACAGCCCAAGCAGCTCAGCATACCTCATCTCAGTCCTTGCAGCTCAACCCAGGCCTTTGGAGATGCAGAAAGAAATCACCCTGGGGAAAGCTGTTGGAACCCAGAGGCCTGGAGAGAAGACCAGCAGAGATTGCCCTGTGCCTTCCCACATAAGAGAGAACCTCAGATGAAAGCTAGCTGCCTTTCCTTTGAAGAAGTATAAATTTATAACTAAATAAATCTCCTTTTATTAAAAGCCACTCCATCTCTGATGTGTTGCATTCTGGCAGCTTTGGCCGACTAGAACAGAAGGCCAGGAGGCACTCTGTAAGTGTGGTAGTGAGGAATGGGGAATCCAACCAGCTGAGTTCCAGGAGAATAAAGACAATTCAGTCTAGTATCATTCTACTTTTACAATTTGGTCTGAAATGTATTTTTGCCAAACAGCTATCGCCTACATGTTCCATTTTCACATGTATCTCCAATTTTATACTTGAAAGAAGGATTCAAATGTAGGATTGCAGAGGGTAGATGGTGGAAGTTTTCCTTGGTAAAATTAAGAACACTATCTGCTTTTAGGTCAATATAATAAAAAATATGCCCTAGAATGTATGGTGAGTTAGAAAAACTCTCTAAAATTTAAGATGCTATAAGAAAAAAAAAAGTATTTGAAAGCCAGTAAAAAGTTAATGTGCCTTTTATTTTCTATATGCCAATGCTATATAGCCTGACATTTAAAAAGAATAAAATTCTTTGAAATAGATTCCAGCTGACTCTCTCACCAATAATCCCTTCTTGCAGGTTTAAAGGCATACAAAGGAAGCATGGAGCCAGGAATGAAATAATGTTTTCTTCTCACAGGTTTAAATTTGACCTTTAAATATTTCTAAGAAAAAGGGTGATTACTGGTCTGGAATATCATCAATAAATTCCCTTTTGGCAATAAGGCCTCAAAAATGCAGAACTCCCTCCAATTCATTTATTTTCTTTTTCTTCTCCCTTCAGCCAATGGACCTTGTAGAAAGTTATTAGAATACATACTTCATGGATAAAGACCAAGAGAGGGAGAATTCAGAATGGTTAAGGACAGAGCCAGGTCCTCTCATATTGTCAAATTATTTCTAGTGTGACTGTCACAGTAAAAATATTTCTCCCTGAGAATTTATGTCAATATGATTCTATTAGAAAAAGGAGAAACTTTTGGTAGAAGACAAGAATACTTATTAATCAATGTTTAATCGCTTGAAAACTATTAATAATTATAAGTTGATTTTAGAAAACAATTATATTATGGTTCTGGGGATGCATGGTTTCCCAATAACATAATAACTCCACTTTTTTTTGTGTCTGAAGTAAATGGCTTATTCCCTAGAAAGTGCTCTAATTTCGTAGTGTGTACAAAGTTGAAGGAGGTCTGGTCAGAATTCTAAAAGTGCCCAAATTTCATACTGTATTAGTGATGGCATCATCTGGCATGTAGGAAACATTAAATGAATATTTATTGATAGAACGCCTAATAATAGGCATTGTGAAACATCCTTCCATGGGAAGGCTTACACAAGATTGTCTGCAATTTACTTCTCTGGCCTCATCTCCCAGCAGATTCCGTATAAAGCTTGTAATCCAGCCCTTCTTGAATGGATTCTTGTCTTCCTTAACCCTTTGCTGAAAACTCATGGTTCCTCTTTGTGCTTCTGTTGAGATAATTGTCTTATTTATCTTTGCGTGATATTCACTTAGTACAGGTCAAATGTCTCATCGCTGCAGTATCTTTTTTATACCAAGCTAGTTGCCTAATTACCTTTCTAGCCTTTCGAAGGCCTCATTTCAGAACTTGAATATAGTAGGTGCTCCACAATTATTAAGAATTTAACCGACTTCCCCAAAACTTCCACACAGCCCATTTGACTATGAAGCTTAAAGCATTCTCTTTCTGGAGACCTGATTTGAGGGTTCTTAAAGAAGAAATTTGAATTGTATCCACTTATTCAAGAAGGGCCAGAAGGCATTAAATAAATTTTATGTTCTCTTCTTTCTCACAGGATTATTTTCAGGGAAATGAATTTTGATTCAACTATGTTTTTACATACTAAATGCATACTTTTCAAAGAGCCATATTTAAGTGCCCAATGAAAGGCTACTTTTGGAAACTGGAATGTATTACTAACCACACCACTGTGGCTTTCAGGGAATGTAATTACTTACTATTTATAGCAGAATTGAACTCATTGATTAACATTACCCTGCACAGACGCTAACGGGCAGAACAGACTCAGATTTTTGGCAAATATTATAAAGTGCTCAGCCTGTACACACCATGCAACCTCAGCCCTCCCTTTACTTCCATGTCCTTTTGAAAGACTTTTGAAAGCCCTGATATTCTTAACATCTAAAAATTATGTGAGCAGCTAGGGAAAGCATAGATGGATGGTGCACAACTGTGGCCCGAGCTGTTTTCCTTAATCTCACAGCAGAAAGGCCAACACTATTTTATAAAATTATAGCTTCTTTGCAGTAGTATGATATAAGACATGCTATTTTGAATATACAAGTAGCTATTCCCAAATGCTTGATGGGCTGTTAAGATTGCTGTGAGACTGACTGTCCACTTTTTGCAACTATAATTTCCAGAATGTAACTCCCCAGGAAACAAAAGGAAGGTATCTGTCCTACCTCTGTTTTCTAGAAATCTTGTCCTTATTTCCTCCTTGTGGAAGTTAATAAAGACTCTGATGTGTGACTCATAAACTGATCACACATTCTTTAAATCTGTCATCCATCATCCTGAAGAAAGAGCAGAATACTCCTTGTAAAGATGTAGAGGAATGCTAAGTGTGACACCGAGTGTAACGGGCTATAATACAAGTTTCTTTGGAACCAGACTTAACATTTGCTGGGTTTATGGCCAAGGATATTTTATGGCCAAGGCTGTGAACAAACATGGATAGCCTTTTCAATGCCAGTTAGCCCATGGGTATAAAGTTAAATATTTTATCCCAATGCAGATATTCAGGTAAAAAAATAGAGGTTCACATTAGGCTGTTTCTATAACGAGAGAGGCAGGGATTGCACACATCTTTGGAAACTCTTAGTTCTAAAATAGAGTAGGTGCTAAAACAACTACCAGTTCACTTCAGTCCTCACTAAATGGCCATGTTCACTGAGCATCAAACATCAGGACCAAAAGGATAAATTCAGTCTATTTTCCAGACATAGCCAAAGTTAAGAAGTTTGCTTCATATGGTTTGAGATTTCCATATGAAGTAAAAATTTTATTTATTATTTTTGGCTGATGGATTGGCATTGGGTAGGGCATGTCGAAAATCTCTTTCGTGTTACTTTTCAGTTAGGATTCTGGAATCGCCATCTTACTTGACAAAAGGTATCAGCCTAGAAGAGGCCTCTTTAGCAACTTACAGTAGGGAGTTAACCAAAAACTGGCTCTCTGTTCACATGTATGAGGCTATGATCACGTTTAATTTTATGATTAGAAAGACCTTCCCCTGGTGAGCCACTCGCTCAGGGTCATATAATTCCATTTGGTAAAAGCAGATTATTATATATACGTATATTTGTAGGTGTTTCTAGTGATGATTCACAGGGATTTCAGAGGGGTGTGGGTATGTAAAGGAAGAAGTTTTATGGAAAAACCCCTTAAACACTTTCACTTTTTGCCTTATGTCAATATGCATTCTTCGAAATTTTCAGCCTGTACTCTTTTACAATATAAAAAATATGAAAAAGCAACAGGGAGATATGTTCCAGTAGCCTTGATGCTTGAAGAAGGCTGTGTAACTACATAGCTTTTATAATGTGACTGTGTGATTGTGGAAACCCTCTGTCTGATGCTCCTTTTATCCAACATATGGACAGATGAGTAAAAAACAAATAAGGATAAATAAATAATAGAGGGGATAAAGGGTAAAAATTGGGTGGATGGAAATACTGTGGGTCAATGAGAGGGAGAGGTAAGGGGTATGGGATGTATGAGTTCTTTTTTTTTTATTTCTTTTTCTGGAGTGATGCAAATGTTCTAAAAATGATCATGGTGGAGAACACACAACTATGAGATAATATTGTAAGCCACTGATTGTCTAATATGGTTGGATTGCATGTGTATGAGTATCTCTCAATAAAAAAATATTTTTTAAAGCAACAGTGAGAGGTTCTATTCTGTTTAAGATTGTTCCTCATCTGCAACTGCATTTATTCAATTCTTATTTATCATATATTTTGGGACAATATCTAAATAGAAATCACTAGCTGAATTTTGAATGGATTCACCTAATCCCAAACCTTTGAACACGGAGTCAGATGACCACTAGGAAAATAAAACAATGTTAAATTATGACCACAATTATGCACATGAAAGGGAGTGCTTACTGGGAAATCAAACATGCATAGATGAAGCAAAAGTGGTAAGGAGAAAGGCAGTAGAAAATACCATATTTAAAATTTTTACTAAATAAAATTCCCATGTGGTATTTAAAGAAAACACCAGAAAATAACCTCCAGGAATGAAGAATGGTTTAAGCTTTGGATTCATAAAACCATAAGGAGCATGAATATAAGCACAAGTTAATCCAAAACAGGGCAGGGTTTGGGGTTAAACAAACACATCTCTGCCACAAAGGGTTTTGCTGTAGGAGATGTGAGAACTGACTCTCTTCTCTACCTAAGAGTCTCCACCTCTTGTAACCTCATCTGCCCCTACCCAAAATGTCCCACTTACTATGTGGCTCTCAGCACGTGGCTTCTTTTAATACATTTGATACTGCGTGGACTTCTCTGGGAAATAATGATAATTGGATATTTGCTGCTAATAGGTGAGTGATCGAATGAGATGGTATCTGCCAAGATTTATGAATTCTACCTCAGGAAGTCCGTCCTCATTGGCTTTATTGTACAAGGTTCATAAATAACAGATTTTGTCTTAAATGGCTAAATTAAAATAGTAGATTACTTTCCCAGTACACACAGGGCTCCATTTAAAATCTGGTTACTAGGCTAATGAATGTAACAGCATAATCAAGTCTTTAACTATGTATGTCTTTAATGTGGAAGGGAAGGGGCCCCAAATAGCTAAAGCCATTTTGAAAAAAGAATGAAGTTGGAAGACTCACACTTCCAAATCATAAAGCTGATTACAAAGCCACAATAATCAAAATAGCATGGCACTGGCAAAAAAACAGATGTAGAGACCAGTGGAATAGAATTGACAGCTCAGAAATCAATCCTCAAATTTACGGCTAAAACTGATTTTTGACAAGGTGGCAGAGGCCACTCAAATGGAAAAGAAGAGTCTCTTCAATAAATGGTACTGAGAAAACTGATTCTCCATTTATTTTAAAAAAAGGAGGGTCCCTACCTCACAACACACACAAAAATCATCTCCAAATGGATCAAAGCCCTAAATATAAGAGCCAGAACTATCAACCCCCCAGAAGAAAATGTAGGGAAGCATCTTTAGGATGTAGAGTTGGGCAATGGTTTCTTAAACTATACAACAAAGCACAAGCAACATAAGAAAAAAATAGATAAACAGAACTTAATCAATTAAAATCCTGTGCCTCAAAGGATTTCATCATGAAAGTAAAATGACAATCTACACAGTGGTAGAAAATATTTGGAAACCATGTATCTGATAAAGGTTTAATATCCAGAATATATAAAGAAATCCTTTACCTTAACAAGAAAAACAACCCAATTAAACAATGGGTAACAGATTGAATAGACATTTCTCCAAAGAGGAAATACAAATGGTCAGAAAGCATATGAAAAGATGCTCAATATCATTAGCCACCAGGGAAATGCAAATCAAAACCACAATGAGATACTGTTTCACACATATTAGAATGACTGCTATTTAAAAAAAAAAACAGAAAAGTGTTGGAGAGGATGAGGAGAAATAGGAACACTCATTCATTCCCAGTGGGAATGTAAACTGGTGCAGTCGCTGTGGAAGACAGTCTAGGAGTTCCTCAGAAATCTGAGGATAGTATAACCTGGCAATCCCATTACCAGGTATATGCCCCCAAAAATTAAAATCAGGGATATGAACAGATATTTGCACACCAATATTCACAGTGGTATTATTCACAATTGCCAAAAAATGGAAGCAACCCACCATTCATCCATCAACTGATGAATAGATAAATAAAATGTGGTATATAATACAATAGAATATTATTCAGCCGTAAACAGGAATGAAGCACTGATACGTGTGACAACGTGGATGAACCTTGAAGATACTGTGTTGAGTGAAATAAGCCAGGCATAAAAGAGCAGCTATTGTATGATCTCACTGCTTTGAAACAATTAGAATAAGCTGACTCTTAGAGCCAGAATCTAGAATATAGTTCCCAGGGGATGGGGTGGGGATAGAGATGGAAAGTTAAGCCTTAAAATATACAGGGTTCCTGTTTGGAATAATTGAAATGTTTTGGTAATGGAGGGTGGTGATGGTAACACAGTATTGTGAGCTCAATTAACAGCACTGATATAGATATATATATGTGCAGGTGAATCTTATTAAAAAGGGAAATGTTGGATCATCTGTATGGTAACAATACAACTAAAAAAAATCCATGGAACTACCCTACACAGAAAATCCTAAGTTAAACCATGGACTTGAATTCACAGTACAACCGCAAAAATGTTCTACCATCAATTACAGACATGCTCCACACACTGCAAGGTGTTTGTGGTAGGGTGATGTATGAGAATCCTGTATTTTATGCATGATTGTTTTTTAAACCCACAAATTCTCCAACAAAGAAAAAAATAAATAAAATAACAAAAGCACACGTACACATTAACTGTGCATACATCGATGCAACGGTGCTGAATGTTTAAAGGCAACACAAGGTTTGAAATTTTTTTTGAGCTGACTGCAAAACAAAGTCGCAGATCCCCACATGCCCACAGATATGCCCAAACTTCAACCAAACAAAAGCAGAAGGCTGGGAGGGTAAAAATAAAGGAAGCACGCCAAATTCAGGCAAAAATGCCTGCAGAAAAGCACAGTGTCTTCTGCAGAGCCCCAGGGAAAAGCTGTTCAGGGCTAAATTTTTTTACTTCTCTGTGGTTTCATTTTGAGATTGGGCACTCTGCTTTTGCCTAGGAAGTTTTTAAAGCGTGTAGTTGTTTGAAGAAACAGAAACCCTCTCAAATTGGGTAGCAGATTTTTCTGTAGTTTTAAATTCACTTAGTGATAATGTAACTCCAAAATCCTGTTTCTCCTTTCAATCTTCATCTTAAAGGAAGTCATTTGAAGTCTTGTTGATGTCGAACACTCTTAACCACAATTGTAAGGAAATACACTTTTCCTAACAACAAATATGAAAAACATCTGAAAGAAAACTTGGGTGATTCCAGGGTGCTTACTGACTTTTTAATTAAATCATTTATGTTCATATTTTGCTTTTTAAAATACCTATGCAAAAAAATATATATATTTTCAAGACTCTTTATCCCCCACTTCTTTTGTTAATCAAGATGACATTTTAGAAATGTCCATTGGTTTATTTGTCCATTAGTCAAAACAAAAACCTCCAAAGCCTGTCATGTGAGGCTGCTCTAGCTCTATCAGTTATATTTTTTCAATGCCCCACTTAATTTTTGAGTTAATAAAAAAAAAAACGGTTAGATTCAATCTTTAACTCAAGATCAATGAGCATTCTTTTCCAACAACATGGGCAAATATGAGACAAAATATGGTAGCCATTATGAAAGTAACTGGCATTTTTTAGGACACAAAAAAACCAGAATAGAGGAATGACACAAATTGAAATGTCACATTGTTCTAGAGTAGTACAAAAAGGAAACTGGTTTTAAAGAAAGCCTTACAGAAGTACCCTTTAACAATCACCTGCCAGTTTGATTTGAGAAAAGAGGAAAAGGCATTTCACACTTCATTTCTCTCTCCACTCAGCAAGCTCTTCCTGACCTCCATCTTCCTTTGCCCTTAAGCCCATCTCTACATTTTGGTCCCCTCGTGTCATCAAACAGCTTTCATCTGAGGAGAATCATTTGATTCACTGGGTTTTTTTTTGAGTTTCCAATTGTCATAGCTTTTGATTACTTGATGAGTCTTTTATTTAATATTCCAGTTTTCTCAACTGATGGGGAATTGGAGAATAGTATGTGTACCAAAATGTCTTCTTAGATGTAACATAAAATAATAAGCGGTGTATGTTTATAGTTATAGAAGTCATTACTTTAATTTTTTATGCCAGAGGTGGGCAGCAGGTATTTTCCTTACTTTACAAATGAAAAAGAGGAATGCTCCCTAAAGAGCCAGGCATTGAGCCGAGTGCTTTTTCCGGTCTCCATTTAGATCCCTAACAGCCTGTGAGGAATTGTTATCAGGCTGCCCATCAAGAGCCCAAGGTTCAGAGAATTCAAGCAACATTCTCAACGTTTCCTATTTCTCAAATGCACAAGTCTGACATCAAAACCCATGTTTTACCATTTTACAACTCCATAATTCTGTTTCCATTAGGGCATGGTGTGTCAGGTAAGATGACAGGTCTATCTGTCTGTTCCAAAAGTAGAACTCTGTAAACACTTTTAATCTGAAGAGATTATAAGAGAATAATCTGTCTTTTTTTTTTTTTTAGTTTTGCTCTCACTGGTCGTGGGGCCCTTGGAACTCCCAGAATTGTATCCTATATCTTTACAGCATCTGCTCTTACTGGTTTACTCTACAGACTGACCTTAGCTCATAATCCTTGTATTTAATCATTAAAGAATACTTAAGAGACTACTTTGGAGCAAGAGGTCCTCATTTATATAGTGATGGAGTTGACTCTCATCCTTAAGTGGTTTTATTTCTCCAAGATGATCAGAAACTGGATAACATTTGCTATGCTATTGATGTCATTATTATTATCTTGCAGTTGGCATTTATTTGGCTTCACTTAAAATTGTACACATTGGAATGATATAGTCCATTAGCTCTGGATTAAGAGGGAAGAGCATGTAATTAAAGAGAGCTGGTCTCATCGTCTGGAGACCTGGGTGAAGGTTCTTGCTCTGTCAGTTCTCTATGAAAGCCACAGATATACCAATTTGCTTCATTGGCCCTGGGTTTTACCCTGTAAGCAATTACCTTTTAAGACATTCTACAATCCCAAATTCCTAACATTTTATTATTCTATATTAATCCGTATTTTAAACTCTGAAATTTTAAGAAAACTAACAAACAGCTTTCAATGTTGGACACTAAGGAGAAGGATGCTACTGTCAGATATTCCAGACCTGAGACCACAGAGGCAGGAAGGGGCAGTATGTAGGGTGGGGGAGGTAGGCGTACCCAGGCTGCAGGAGAGGAGGGGCAGTGGTTGGAGAGGGAGAGATGGGCTGTGTCTGGGCTTCACGGAAGGTGGCAGGTACTGACCAGCTAAGGGGCACGCTGGGATTGCTGGTGACTCCATCTCTAGCCTGGGTAGCCTTTTTTTGGGAGCTCATTTGCCAAATTGATAGAGACGACATTGATCCACTTTAGGAGAGTTTTTAGGGACAGGAGAAAAACGTAAATTCTCTCACTTTCCCCTTCTTACTTGTTCTAAAAAAATTGAATGATCTGTTTTTATTTTTGCTTTAGTAAAAACAATAAAAAACCCTCATGGGAAAGCAAAAGGGTATACACTGATAAAGTTGTGCAGCGTTGCCTGCCACACAGCTCTGTAGTGTTTTGAGGGATTTTTGTGTTTTTTACATGTCATAATAATAATACTCTATGTATACTGGATTAAATAAAATATATTATCAAAATTAGCCTTTCAGTTTGCTGAAGCTGCTGGAATGCAATATACCAGAAGTGGAATGGCTTTTTCAAAGGGCATTGTTAGGTTATAAATTTATGGTCTTAAGGCCATGAAAATGTCTGAAATAAGGCATTCAGAGAAAGACACCTTGACTCTGAAGAAAGACTGATTGCGTTTGGAATTTGTTTGTCACATGGGAAAACACATGGTGACATCTGCTGTCCTTCTCTCCCAGCTCCTGGTTTCAGCTTCTGATTCCAGTGGCTTTCTCTCTAAATGCCTGTGGGTCCTAACTTAGCTACTCTGGGGCAGGCTCTGGTATTCATCTCTTAGTTTAGCTTCTCTAAACATCCATGTCTTGATTTAATCTGTCTGCTCTCTGTGTTGTTTCTGAGCTGTCTCTAATAAAGGACTCCAGGAAAGGATTAAGACCCATCTTGAACGGTCAGAGTCACATCTCCATGGAGACAACCTAATTAAGTGGTCCCACTCAACAGTAGGTCTGCTCCCATAAGATTGGATTAGAAGAACATGGATTTCCTGGGGTACATAACAGGTGAAGCTATCATTTTTACTTATTTAAATGTAGCTCCTAGAAAATAAAATGGCTACATATATGGCTCACATTATATTTCTAATGGACAGAGCTTCTCTGCATGCTTTAATTTCTTCCTCAATTATATGGGAATAATAACAGTTTCCTACAGTGGTTGTTGTGGTAATAGAAAAAACAATTGTGCAATGTTCTTGCAAACAGCTGTAAGTGCTCAATAAAGAGCTATTATTATTTGGACATTATTTCTAGCTCTACTTTCTCCAGCTTATAAAGCATAAATGTGAAGCTATTCTGTGGGTTACTGAATCAGTGGGTAAACTACATGAGAGCAAGGAAGGCCACTGATTTCAGTGGGTGCTCTGTCTCTGTTAATGAAAATTTAGCAGACAAATCCATATTTTCTTTTCACCTCACAGATTCCTACTTTCTATCATTATGATCCTTAAGATATGATTTACATTCATTCATTCATTCACTCATTCATAAAGCCTTTTATTATGTATTTTTAGAACAAATGAAATTCTGTAAATTTGAACTGTTTCTTAATTAAAAACTGTTGCACATTTGTAATAAAAGCCTACTCACACCAGAATAATGAAAATCTTAAAAAATGTCAAATAAGACAGTCTATTCTTCATCTCCAAGTTAAAAGTTTCATTGTCCCTATAGAAGTTAAAATGCGTGCTGCTTTACAAAATTCCTTTAATAAAGAAAGGAAAGAAAACAAGAAGAAACCAAAGCTTACATTTCAGAAGAGTAACAATTAGTGCATAGCTAAGAAGAGAAACTCAAACATAAGTAATGTTTGAATAATTTTCTTGCGTGAATAATCTATTCAATAAGTATTACAGTGCTCCGGTAAATAAGCTAACCTTGAATTTCCATTTCCCACATTCTTTGAAGTAGGAATTATGTTTTCTTTGAGCAGTTCAATTCTTTTTCTAAAATATTCCTTTAAAGTCAATTAAATTTGTGAACTTAGTTTCCACAAGGCAAATAAAGTAATAATAATGGTTAAAATTTAGTGAGCCCTAAGTGACAGGCACTTGTTATAGGTCTGTATTAGTTCGCTAAATGCTGTCAGAATGCAATATATGAGAAATGGAATGGCTTTTAAAAAGGGAATTTATTTAATTTACAGGTTTATAGTTCTAAGGTCATAGAAATGTCCAAACAAAGGCATCCAGAGAGACACCTAGACTCAAGAAAGGCTGATGGCCCTCACATGGAAAGAAAGGCCTGTGGCTGGTGTCAGCTGGTCCTTGCTCCTGGTTCAGTTACTTCCAGCTTCTGATGTCAGTGGTTTCCTCTCTAAGCATCTGAGGGCCTTCACTTAGCTCCTCCAGGACACAACTCTGGGTTCTGGCTTGCTTAGCGTCTCATGGGAAGGCACATGGTGATGTCTGCTGGGCTTTGCATGTCCAAACATCCATGTCTAGGTGTCTGCTCTCTCTGGTGGCCTTCCAACCATCTCCAAATGTCTGTGTTTCTGTCAGCTCTGAAGAAACTCCAAGGCTTTTTCCCTTTTAAAGGACTTCAGTAAACTAATCAAGACACACTTTGAATGGGCAGAGTCACATCTCCATCTAATCAAAAGGCCACACCCACGATTGGGAGTGTCACATCTCCATGGAGTAATCTAAGCAAAGGTCACACCCACAACCGAGTGAGCCAATCTCCATGTAAACAATCTAATCAAAGGTTCCCACCCTACAATATTAAATCAGGATTAAAGGGCATGGCTTTTCCTGGATATACAACACTTTCAAAACAGCACCCAAGGTATCAGAAGGGCTGGTTCCTTCTGGAGGCTCTAGGGCAGAATCTGTTTCTTTATGCATTCCAGCTTCTAGAAATTTCCTGCATTCCTTGGCTCATAGCCCTTTTCCATCTTCAAAGCCAGGAGCGCAACCCCTTCAAACTTCTCCCTGATTCTGACCCCTCATTCTCCTGCCTCCCTCCTTCACTTATAAGGACCTTGTGATTGCATTGGGCCAAACTGTATGACCTGGAATAATATCCTCATCTCACAGTCAGCCCAAGCTTAGCTTCATCTTCATTCTCTCTTGAAATATAAGAACATATTCCCAGGTTCCAGAAATTAGGACATGGACATTTTTGAGGGGTCATTATCCTGCCTACTATGTTATCTCTTAGAGGTTTTAGAAGGCTTCAATGAGTGAATACAAGTAGGGGACTTTGTGCCAGTTTGAAGCTATTATGTTCCCCAGGAAAACCATGCCCTTTTTCCTGATCCAGTCCTGTGGGGGCAGCCATGTTTCTTTTAATCCTGATTCAATATTGTGGGGTGGAAATTTTTGATTGGATTGTTTCCATCGAGATGTGACACACCTAACTGTGGGTGTGACTTTTTGATTAGAAGGTATTTTTCTCTGGCTGCCTTAGTTTGGACATTTTTATGGCCTTAGAACTATTATTTAAACTTGTAACTTAATAAATTCACTTTTTAAAAGCTATTCCATTTCTGGTATATTGCATTTCAACAGCAATTAACAAACTAATACGCCTTGGTTTTAGTCCATTGAGACCCATTTCAGACTTAAGTAATAAAATAAATGTGTGTTGTTTAAAGTCACCAAGTTTGTGATAATCTGTTATAGCAGCGATAGGAAAGTAATATAGTTGAGTACTCTTATGTTTCCTATTTTGCAGACAGGAATACCAAGGCACAGAGAATTTAAATACTGACCCACAGATCATACAGGAGTCAAGTGTTTGGGGGGGATTCAGACCACTTCCTCCTACCCACTCTGGCTCTTTACCAATGGCCACACAATAAAAGGCAGAATTGACACATGGCATTTTCTCATGTGGTCTTTCGGTTTGGAGAATCTCTTCTTTTTAGCTCCCATTCATTCTACAGGTCTCAGCTCAACTCCGCTTCCCTACACGAAGCCTTCCCTGACTGCTTTGATTAGGTCTGATTCTCACAGGAAACAGTCTTTTGAAGCACTTATCATGATTACAATTTTACACTTGGTTCCCATCAGCCTCCTTCACCAAACTGTAAGCAACCTAGAACAGAGTAGCAGCTGATTGCTGTCATCTGTGTCTGTCCAGTATGAGGTACAGTTGTCTGTCCTTTATCTACAGAATTTCTGAGGTTTGGACAATCTAACCATGACCGATCCATGTGATACCTATTTAATTCAGTGGACAGGGCATTAAAAAATAACATACATTCAAGGAGAATAAAGTACATTATGGGTAATTACTTTAAAAAATCCCTAAGCTTTAGGCCCTATCTAAGTAAAACAGCCCCATGAAAACAAAATCTGAGAGAATAAAGCAACAACCCAGAGGAAACTTGTTGAAATATGACAGAAATACTGTGTTTAAATTTGGTTTCCTAAAATACATAATTTGTCCTCAGTTTTATTACTTAGTTTTCACAAGATATCATTATATTGAAGCCTGGTGTTTGCAGTTAAACCTAAAACCCATTCTTCTAGAAAGTAAAGAAACAAACCAAAACAAAAACAAGCATATCAGGCTTTTTCTATATTGGATTATGTTTAAGGGGACTTTTAATTACCAGCAATTTAGCTGAGTCTATATATTTTTGAACCATATGACTACGTATTTCTATTTGGTGATATCTTTTTAATATTCACACCACCAACTCCCCCAAAACACTTACATTTAGTAAGAACACAGTATCATATACAAGCGTACTTTGGAGATAACTGCAGTAAACTGAGCCACCCAAAGTTGTTGGTTTTTCAGTGCATGTAAAAGTTACATTTACACTATATTGTAGGCTATTAAGTCTGCAATAGCATTATGTCTAACAACACAATGTACAAACCTTAATTAAAATGTGGCAAAGAGACACAAAGTGCTCACATGCTGTTGGGAAAACAGCATGGATAGACTTGCCCACCCGACACAGGGTTGCCACAAACTTTCAATTTGTGAAAACTTCAATATCTGCAAAGTGCAATAAAGTGAAATGCACTAAAATGAGGTATGCCTGTATATTAGTTGAATTTACAGATTGTTTGTGGTGTTAAGCTTCTGCATATTCTGATTCCTCTATCTTGGTTTTCCTGCTCTCATAAATAACACATAATGGGTTAGCTTCAACAATCTGGATTTATTGGCTCACGGTTTTGAGGCTAGGAGAAGTCCAAAATTGAGGAGTCAACAAAGTGACACTCTCCTCACAAAGTCTAGCATTCTGGTGCTGGCTGCTGACAATCCTTGGGTTCCTTGGCTTGTATCCCTACCCCCTGTCCATGGCCATGGCCTCTTCTTTCCCTACCAGGTCTTTTGATTTCTGGTTTCCAGCTCCTCCCTGTGGCTTAGCCTTTCTAGGTCCAAATTTCTTCTGTTTATAAGGAACTCCATTAATCTGAATTAAAACCTAACCATAATCAGTTTGGCTACAACTTAGCTTAAAATAACATTTTCAAGAGATCCTATCTACAATGGGTTCACACCCACAAGAATGCGAATTAATTTTAACAACATTTCTAAACTGGGGTACATAGTTCAATTTATGCACCCCATACAAATCCCCCCCCACACATATACTATACCCCACCCCAATTCTCTCTCAAACACACTTGTGATTTTCTATTCTTTTCTATTTCTGTGTGGTAGCTTTGTATTTTAAAGCTCTTTTAGATTCCATAAATTTTATTCTGGTCCTTCCCATTTCTTAATTTGGTATAACTTGGATAACCTGAAAGATGCAGGATTATCTGGACAAGATGCTGCCTGACATTCTTTGGTAAGCTTTGCCACCATTTGCTAATTATTAAGCCTCAAATCCTATGCAATTAATTCTTAAGCTCATGGAGAGGACATTCAATTAATTCACCCATTTCCTGTGGCTTTATGGTTCAGCTCAAAACCAATTCATAAGGAAAAATAATTGCCAAAGATTCTCTACTTTTAAACTTCATGTTACGCCCACCTCTGGCAGTCATTTAAAATCATAGGGCATTAAAAGGCTTCCTTTCACAGGGGAATCTTATATTTAGTATATTCAGAGTCAACCCCTGTGGTGGTTCGAAGCTGTATGTATCCCAGACAAACATGTTCTTAAAGTTAATCCACCCCAGGAGTGTGAACCCATTGTAAGTAGGATGTTCTGATGAGGCTACTTCAGCTAAGGCGTGACCCACCTCATTCAGGATGAGTGTTAATCCTATCACTGGAGTTTTTATAAACAAAATGAATACAGAGGGAGAGGGAGGGAGGGAGAGGGTCAGAGCCACAAAAGCAAAAAGCTGAAATCAAGAAAACCCAGAGGAGAAGAGAGAAACCAGCAGACACAGCCAGGTACCTTGTCATGTGACAAATAAGCCAAAGATCACCGGCAGCTGGTCTTTGGGACGAAAGTATGACTTTAATGATCCTGTGATGAGGACATTGTCCTGGCTTCAACATCGTGAGTAAATAAATTCTTGTCATTGAAGCTGAACCATTTCATGGTATTTGTTCAAGCAGTCCAGGAAACAAAAACAAACCCACGAAAAGGAATTACAGTATTAACTCAGGATTTAGAAAGCTTTGAAGTTGTTTCTTCCTCATGCATCCATTCAAAAAGATGAAATTGGGCAAATGATGTTAAAAATCCCTTTGAGGATAAAGTTTTATTAGCTTTAGAATATTTATTATAGGACTAAGAGGACAGATCATTATATTTCTTTTGAAGTAGTTCCCATACTTCAGTGATGTATCCATCCTTCTCTGGTCCCAATATATCCATAGGACACACATATAAACTAACAGATGTCTGTGATAGTTAATTTTATATGTCAGCTTGGCTTGGTTATTTGGTGTCCACTGTCCTAGATGTTGTTGTGGAGCCATTTTGTAGGTGGGATCGGCATGTACCATCAGTTGACTTTAAGTAAAGGAGCTGACCCTCTATAACGTAGATGGGCCTCATCCAATCAGTTGGAGGCCTTAACAGAAAAGATCTGGGCGTTCCTGGAGGAAGAAGAAATTCTGCCTCAAGACCCCACTCTCCACTCCTTCCTGAGTTTCCAGCCTAAGGAATTTGGACTCAAGACTTTCAAGGCTAGAATTTCCAGCCTCTGGTCTTTCCTACAAAATTCAGACTTGCTAGTCCCTTCCATCATGTGAGACAAATCATTACAATAAATCTATTTATGTGTGTATTATAACACACACACACACACACACACACACACACACACACACACACACACACCTCTGCTCTTGGTTCTGCTTCTCTGGAGAAACCTGCCTGACAAAACATCACAAAGATAGAGAATTATTATTTTCATAAACAATTCATTTCCTTCATTTAGCCTCCTTCCTTATAACAAGTTCTCAAAGTGCTTTACCAGGAAGGAGGGATTATTATGTCTATTCTATAGGAAGAGACCCAAATGTGAAGATTTGTTGGCAGTCAGAAAGCCAATCAAGTAGAGACTTGAAAACACTCTCTCTGGCATCTCCTTTAGAACCATACTCACACTCCTTTCTAGGGTGGATATGAAACAAAAAACAGTAAAACACTAATGTGAGTCACATCCCCAGATTGCTGAATGAGTTACCCAATGATAATGAACTCTCATTGGCACAGCTGCCTAGATAGATACCCAGTAATGTGAATTGAGAGGTACAAGATTCATTGTGTAATACTCAATAATTTATGATGTAATTCCATAAATATGAGTCGTTCATGTGCTTCCAGGTAATTGTCCCCACTTAATAGACTCAGAGACTCTACAAAATGAATTAACATGTCCAGTCATACTAGCTCTTATTAAAAAAAGAGTTTCTGACACTAGGTCTTCTGACTCCAAATCTTGAAAACATATTTAATTACAACAGCTCTCAGACACTCGGGTGAACCAAAGGTACCTGGGGAAGATTAAAGTTCTGTTATGTTTAGTTAGGCATACTGTTGAGATCAAAGTTAAAAAAGAAATGTCCTTTGTGATTGAGCCTGCATCATTCACCAGGTCAATGGTCAGTAAACCTTTCTGCTAAGGGCCAATTATAAATACTGTAGGCTTTGCAGACCACATACAGTCTCTGTTGCATATTCTTCTTTTTATTTTTTGTGGTTATTGGTTTGTGTTACAGCACTTCAAGACTGTGAAAATCATTCCTAATTTGCAGGCTGCACAAAAGCAGGCTGTGAGCAATATCTGACCTGAGGGCCATAGTTTGTTGAACCCTGCATCAGAGCATTGGATCAGGCCAATTTCAGAGCCCTGAAGACCCACTACAAAGCAGGTCTTGGGGCAGTAACTGGATTCCCCCTGCTCTGAAATATTTCTCTTATAATTGTACATCCTTGACTCACAGAAGAGATTTCACCCCTTGACTCATCACAAGTCCAGGCCATTATTTTCCTCTATCTTTGACCAAAGTTAAAGATAAGCATATTTGGGTTGCTAAAAACACCTGATTCCTTGCATTCACAAATTTGATATTTACAGTTTCTACTATTCCAGAGATAGCACCATAGGCTTATGGGTTTTAGAAAATTTTCACTTTTGAGTTCAGACCTTCAAACCTGGTGTGTTGGAGTTGGTTGTCTAATATACAGCTAAGCTGAGCAGGTTACCCAGTACTTGCTTCTCTTATGTCACGTCTACTGCCACTTTCCTAATGTGAATAGACAGTTACTCTATCTTTTGGAGAGGAAAAAGGCCCTAAAAAAGAAGCCAACTTCTAGGTTGATGATGAGTGAAATGGCCTAAAAGACTTTAGGCATTAACCAGAGAAATGGTAGATCTATATAAATTAAATTTAAAAATGTCTGAGACCTTTAATATGATATGTTATAAACGAAGTATAAAAAATAATCCATACAAAGGTTTCTGTTCCATCTCTCATCAGAGCAAATATTTATGAGTGATAGAGAAATCAGAGCTTTGAAAAAATTTTGTTAATTTTTTCCAATTAACATGACTGCATTTTAATAGCAGGCCATTGTACTATTTTCAAATGTAAGGGTTTTACATAGCTTTGTAAATGCCAAAGACCTACATACTTAATTTTGATGTTTAACAAGTTCTCTACTATGAACTACATCATTAAACTAGAATCACGTCAATCCAAAGCTTATCTCTGCAAGAAAACTCAGAACCTGGACTGCAGGAATGAGACTCTTTGGGGCAACCTTCCCTAATGAAGTCAGGAGTGCCAAAGTCTTCAGAAGACATCGAAGTTCAAGCCCATGTATTTATCTGTGTAGTTTTCTACATTCTTAACTTATTCCTAGATATTTCAGTCAAGGGCTATTGGAGCAGCTTTAGCAATTGAGCTTTCCCTATCAGTGTCAACTGCTTAAAAATTTTAAATCATCAGCAGATACTTATTCAGTTGCTATTCTGTAAAAAGAATATTTCTGGACACCAATGAGACATAAGACAGACTTGGTTCCTCCCTATGCAGAGCTTGCCATCTACGAGTGGGATAAGAAAGACATATGAATAATAAAGTAAATAAATAATAGTTCAATTCAATAGCTCAAGATATGTTAAGAGGCAACACATAAATAGCTGGCAAATGTATTTTTACACACTGTAACTATTACAGAAGATTAGACGCGAGAGATCATGCATTCATTCATCCATCATTTAGTGGTATTTACATGGTGCTAGGCATTATCTCTCTTCCCTGGACCATTACTCAGAACTCCAATGCATAAATCCAACTTCCTACTTGACGTCTCTGTGTATAGACCTAACAGATGTTTAACACAACTGATAGAGAACCTAGATTCTCTTGCTGAACCTTCTACTTCTGCACTATCCCCCATCTGAATGACAAATGAGTGGCTCAGGTAAAAAGAAGAATAGTCATCCCTCTTTTGCACACACTATGTATTCAATTCATAAGCAAACGCTATCGATTCTACTTTTGAAATATATCCAGGGTCCTTGCACTTCTCCCAACCTTAACTCTACCATCCAAGTCTTTTGCTAGGATCATTGCAATAGCTTCCTGACTAATAGACTTTCTGCTTCAACCCTTGACTGTCTGCAGCCATGGATCCTGTCACTCTCCTGCTTAAGACCATCTAACTGAAAGAGTTTACAGTTACTCTCTTATTCTCCACCGAGCCCTGTTTTAAGCTCTTGTAAGTACTAATTTACTGAATTCTCACAATAACCTTACATGGTAGGTACCGTTCATCTCTGTTTAATCAATAAGAGAATGAAAGCACAGGGAGGTCAGGTCACTTGTCAAAATGGCATAGCTTGTGAGTGGCAGAGCTGTCACTCAAATCCTGCCCTTTGACTCCACAGCCTTTGCTCTTAACCTCTATGTCTGTACTCCCAGGGCTTCCCTTCCCATTCTTGGGAAATGCCCAAGTCTTCATGATGGCCCATGAGTCCAGCATGATCTGGCCCTTTTACCTCACTGACCTTTCCTTCTACTATCCTCCACTTGGCTCCTCAACATCCCAGGCATTTTCCCACCTGAGGGCCGTGTCCTTGGCCAGTCCTTCTGCCTGAGACAGTTCTCTGCAGAGAATACCACAGCTTGCCCTTTCACCTCCTTCAGATCTTTTCTCAGATGCCAGATTTTCTGTTAGGGCGGTACCCGATTTTCATACTGAGCATCTTACTAATATATCCAGGCAATGTTCTAGTCACTTAACATACCTGCTGCTTCATTAAACTCTCATGACATTTCTGAGTTGATGAAATCATTATCCCCATTTTACAGATGAAGGTAAGAGGCACAGAGAAGTTAAATAACACATCACATAGCTGATAAGTGACAAGTTGGGATTCCAACCTAGATTTTCGGGCTCCAGAAACTGTGATCTTACAAAAAAATTAACAATAAAAATTTGTTGACTAGTGGGCTATGGAGAGGTGAAGGGCGAAAATAAAGTTCATTTACAAGTTTTGAGCCAGTATGGGAAGACAACTGAACCGTTAACAAAAAAGAGAACATCAGGTTGAAGGAGGTGAGAAGGTGAAGAGTTTAGATCATCAGTTTCCAGAGAAATGATTTTCATGGTGGAGTCCAAGTTTCCTTCCATCAGAACCACTTGCAGGTGGTGCTGAAAATTCATATTCCCCGGGTCCACCCCACCTATTCTGATAAAGATTCTTTGGGGCCAGGAGCCCAAGGATTTGCATGAACAAGAACTCCTAGGTGATTCTAAAACACACAAACGTTTTCAAGCCAACATCTTGAAAGGTAGGAAATACTGTCATTGATTTAAATGTGTGCTTTAAGCATTACCAACCCAATATAGCATTTCCATCACAAACACATTTGCAAACTCTATTGTTGCCTTAAAACTTTGCAACTAAGGGCAGTGGTAATTTTGTTCACTGGTGGCTTCCAAGTACCTAGAACAATGCCTGGCCCATAAATAGTTATTGGATATATGAATTCTGGAGTGGCACAGAGGAAACTTGAAAGATGCACAGTGAATACATGTAAGCACATTTTACTCTGAGTGGTCCAAGATTTCCATCAGGCTTTTTAAAAAAAAATCATTTTTATCAGCTTTATACATATTTCTTAAGGGAGTGAACACAGTGGAAAGTACACTGGCCTTGAAATCACTGACCTAAGTGTGAATCGTGGCTCTGGCACTGAGCAGCTGTGTGATGTTAACAGGATAGTCAACCTTTCTGAACAGCTGTTTTCTTCATCAGTAAATTCTTCATCACCTCATTTAATGTCAATAAAGTGCTGTTTAAACCAAAGGATCCTTGAAAAATATAAGATTTCTTACTAGGCAAACTAATCTTTTAAAATGTGATTTTAAAATTTAAAAAACATTTTAAATTTTTTCTGTTACTTTGAAATTTAATGCAGATTTTTTCTTTTTTTCAGAAATTTCTAGCTGCAAAATTTTTAGTTTGATTAATGAAATAAAAAAAATGAATGTTTTAATAACTGGTATGCCATGAGCCAGTGCACATTTCTACAGATGGTGCTCATGTTATTAACAAGAGTTAAACTGGGAGACCTATGGTCACTTTGACCTAAACGATCTCAAACCATTTATATATTCCATTTTTGAAAACTTATGGGAGCAAATGGTGTGAGATTATTCCTATCCTGTGTTTCCTCTTATATATAACCATAGCCCAATAGTTCAAGAACAGTACTGCTTCTTGAAAATCAAACACTGATTTTTTGAATAAGTTGGCATAGAATTCTATAGTTTAGAATTCTGTCACTCCAAAGCACAGCCCAAGCCACATGACATTCATTTAAAAATTTTCAGGGTAACAGGTATTTTTCATTCATTATTTATTACATCCTTGATATCTGAACACTGAAACACAAGGGAAAAAAGTTGATTCTGCTGAAACCATCCAGACTTCAATACCTCTCCAAGTTTGGAAACTTTAGCCCACATCCTACATCCTAGTATGAGATTTCGGTGACTAAACAGATCTCTCCCTGAACCTAAAGTAAAGAAATACTCTAACCTCTGTTTCATTCTTGCCGATCAAACAGACCCATAACACTGCTTATTATATTGAAAGCACAGACAAAATGCAATTTAGTAAGTGGTTAGAAATAGCTTTCAAAGAATAATAATAGTTAAAGTAATGTGTTCCTCAAAATCATCAATGCATTATTCTGACTTTATGTCGAAGTTAAGCATTTTGGAAAGGAATTTCCATTGCAGAATCAGAAGTAAAAAACCTCAAGTGCCTGGAAATTATAGATTTAAGTATAAACACCTACCTCAACTTGATTGGCTACAAATTTCTGTTTTGGCCCTTTCAAATGAGAGCTATAAAAGAAAATCCACTAAGTTAAACCAAACTCCAAGATTTTTCTTTCCTTCTACATCAAAATTAACAGCAGCACACAAAACACCTCGCAGAAGAGAATTTCCAATAGAACGATAAACTGCACATTTTTGGACAGTGCAAATAGGAAGAACATCCGCTCTTTGGATGACAGAATTAGTTTAGAAAGATTTTCCCCAAACAGTAAAGCACAGTAATAAACTCTTGCTGACACATTTCTTTAGCTACAACCGAACACCCAAATCTCTAAATTGCAACCTCTCTTTAATAACGGTTCAATCGACGGGAGCTGCTTTTCCATGGATACAATACCATTACGATGAGAGTTCTGGGTCTACTCATTTCATCCTCGCTTTCCAGAGGCAGAATTTCGTGGGATGGTCCCTCTTGGCCCCTTCTACAGATGTGTGGACAGCTCCTCTGGACCACAGAGCGCAAAGCTTGGAGCAGAACAATGCTGGCAGTGCAGCCCATCGCTGCATCCTGGAGCCCACAAAACAACTTCTATGTTGATGTTATGTTTGAAACACAGTGGCTCCTTGTCCCTGAAAACAGCCTACATTGCAGCTGCAGCCAGCCGACTCTCCAATCACTTCCTTGAGTTCAGATCATCTGATCAGGGCCAAATAGCTAGGATGCAGAGATGGGAAAGATTTAAGCCACTGAAATTGAACACACTCAGGAATATTGGAGCGTTTTGCCCAGAGACTATTTCTCAATTCATTTCAAGGGCATGTTATGCTTCCTGTTTATTACAATGATTCTAGCTCCAGAGGTCTGAATAAGTATATATCTCCCATTCGGACATGCAAATCAATCACTCGTTCTCAAATGAAACCCAAGTTTGGCTTCACACTGACAGTTTCCAAGGCAGTAGAAAGAGTGAAAATGATTTCTTTTTCAATGTAAACATTTTCTGAAGGAAATCTTTCTTGCTAGACACCTCACTAAGTGATGGGGTTTTCCTTTTCATTGTTCTTAAGTTTCAGAAATGAAATTGGCTCATTTGCAACATGCATCTTGCTCAATCAAAACGTGTCTCAAAAGCATGCAGGGGTTAACCAAGCCCACGTGAGAGAGAGCAGCGTTCCCCTGTGATTTCCTTTCAATAGCATGGTTGTTGTGTTCCCACACATGCAGTTTTGCAGCCTAATACATTTTGATATTTACATAGGCGGTTGTGGGGCTGAAAATATCTCTATTATTGAGGTCATTTAGTGAGTTCTATCAAGATGAACTCTCAGAAAAGGCAGCTGTAAAGCATTTTCATCTCCTATCAGTAAGAATTCAAGGCTTCAGAAAGGACTTTGAGGTTTTTGGTAGTTTAGAGCCTAGTTTTTTCCTGACTCCTGGGAGACTAGTCACTTAGGAAGGAACTGAAGAGATGCTTAGAAATCACGTGACCTGCCTGGAATGGTCTCAAGATTTAATGGTATACTGTAAGAGAATAGGGCATCAGGGGATGCTTGCACTAAAAATATCTCACGGAAAATGGATTTTGCTTACAAATGAGGAAAGTATGAAATCTCCCATAGGATTCAATTGCAAGATCTTTTGGCCAAGCTAATCCTTCCTGCGCAACTCTCAGAAAGTCAAAGAAAAATGTATTCTTTGGTTTCTGGGCTCCTGGGTGCATAGGGTGCTGCAGGAAGTTTGGAGAAGCTTTGTTCTGCCATAAAGTGGGGCCACTCCAGCTCAGTAAAGTTGCTTTCACAGAAGCATCTAGTGCTGTGCTCAATTAGGCATTAATTACTTACTAATCTGTTTAACATTGCATTGTTTTAACTGGTGAGTTTGCCAGAGAAGTAAAACATGCTTTTTATTTTTCTTTTAAGAGGTACTGGCTGCCAGGAGTTTTTCATCTCTCTCTGTTTTGAGCAAACATATTTTAGGGCTACTGGAAAAAGAAAAAAAATGCTAATGTGCTGCCAAGCCCCCTAACTTCTTCCGGACCTTTGTCAGAGTATCCAGATAGTAATCTGTACTATTTTTTCCTCCAAACAACTAGGACATTTACTGAAGAGAGGTTACAGTTTGGCTTGTCTGGTTTGTGTGTACTGAATTTCTATTTAAATGGCGTCTACCAGCACATAGTGGGCCCACATGTTTATGAATGTGTCTTTTCAAATATGATGGCTTCTCCAAGCCCCCGTATGCCAACGCCCACTCTGACCTGCCCATCTCCCTACTCCATGAGCATCTCAACCTCCGATCCCTTCCTTAGGTTCTTATCATCTGCTCATGACACAAAGCTTAAATGTAGCGAGGCGCTGACTGGACATGTTCAGACATTTCAGCCAGCTCCGGCCAGCCACTGGAAAGGTGGCCCCTTCAGCCGCACACCATGGGCTTGGCAGAGAAGAAGCAGTTTGCATCTCAGGCACCTTCCTAGCCACCTCTCTCTAAATCTGGCTAACCTCTGGGGTGCATTTTTGATCAGATGTTTTGGCAGATGCCAAAATCTTTGGGGAAACATATGAGATGCTTTCTAGCTATTACAGTCCTGTTTTCATCGATCCTGTCTTTGCCTCTGAGGAATTCACCCCATTATTGATCAGCTGCAGAGGGACGCTCAATGTTCTCTCTCTCTAACCTCCATCATCAAGTTAAGGAATACTCCAAGGATTAGTTTCTTAGGAATTCAAAACCCGTCACAGTCACCCAATGGACAAGAGACAGAAAGGATGAAAATCAGGGGATAAAGGAACAGCATTTTCCTCCAACATTTCAAAAACATACCATAAAGTTGCAAAAAAGGGGTTGGATTCTGAGCTCTAAATGCTACATAGAAAATTAAGCAGGGTGGGTGTGGGTAGGAGTGATGGGAGAGGAGACAGAATCAACTCAAACAGACAAGGCTCATTTATTCCCCCAATTTTAGCATACATACTGATACACGGGAACTATTTGTTAAAAGGAGTCATAAACATTTCAGCAGGTCTCTGCTATTTACATTTGAAATATTAATAAAGTAAATAATTAATTTGGCCTTCAGGCATTAAAATCTGCATGGCCAAAAAAAAAAAAAAATCTGCATGGCTTTATGAACCAATACCTTCTGGATCCTTTCCTTTGCTCTCTTTCTTATTTCCCTAGTTGGTCTCACTTCATGATTAAAAAGTTACTAAATGGCAAATGCTAGAAGCAAGATTTGTTTATTTATTTAAAATGTATTTGTTTTATTTGGAAATAATATTACAAATAAATTGCAAGTTTAAAGTTCCTCCAGGAGTGCCGGTAACATAAGGAAATAATATCACAAATAATTTGCAAGGTTAAAGTTTCTCCAGAAGTGCTGGTTAACTTTGGGTTATTAGATATGTGTATGTTTTTATATATAAATTTTATATGTGCATTGATAAAAACATTTTATGTATTTATATATTAGATTTTATATATACATATTGTGTCATTCAATCATTCATTCATTCAGCATTTATGAACTCTTGAATCCATGTAGAATGAAGAAACGTTCCTATTTCAAAGCAGAGGTGGCCACACTGTGTAGATATGAAGTAGCTTTTGTGTAGCTAAGAAAGGTAGGAGGGGCAGGAGAGATTATTGATGTAGAGCCTGGTGATGTAGAGCCTCTACTACTCATGTAGAGGGAGAAAGATAACTGTGGAGAGCAAAAATAAGGACTTTGGGAGAGTGAAAGAAGGACAAAGAGACAAGAGGAAAAAGAGACAATGGAACAGAAATAAAAACATTTCTAAAAGAGCTCTGAATACCAGGAGGATTGTCACTCCTATCTCAGGGAACCACTCACTTGACTGTCGGCTGCTCATTTCTTTTCAATAAGTCCTGACAAATGGATTTAGGCTTTAGAGTAGTTTTTTTTTCTTAACATTTTTTTGGCCTAAGAATCATTTTCTTCTAGATGTAGATATTTTGGCCACCGGACAACTACATCTAGACAGCTTTTTACAGTGGGAAAAAGAATTTTTTTTTAAATTTAAAAAGTGCTGTAGGTCGCTGGTTACCATCTCAAGAAGCTAAGAGATTTATACTTAGACCTATTTGTAAAGAAAAATGTATGGAAAGGTTGAGATTCTGAGGGTAGTTCTTGCCCGGCAAAACCAGATTCCAGACATCACGTCTCAAGTACAGCATCAGCAACCTCAGAGAGAGGCTTCCATCTCCCCAGGTTCAACTAATCCCATCTTTCTTTCCATTCCCAGCATACAAAAGTTCGGGGGTCCCCCAAGGACTTGCTTTCGCTGCACCTGCAGGCCAGGCTCTCTGGTCAACACAACATGATTCCCACGCTACTAGGAATCCAGCCATCCTGACTTTCAGTCAAGAGGGCGGATGAAGCACAGCTGTTTACCTCCCTCCTTCTCAAATCCCAGTGAAATGACAACAAAGCAGTATAAAAGGGAATATACTGATTGCAACAATGAGGAAAGGAGAGGCTCCTTCAGCAGATGGGAGAGTTTTTGAGTATTTGAGTTTTGAGCCTAAAAAAAGGAAGAGGAAGCAAAGGAAGTGGGAGTCACTGTTTCTAGTGAAGGCCAAGTTTATGGAAAGTAGGGGCTGAGTATCCGAAAGTTATTAAAGGACAACCCGCTCCCCCAGCGCCAGCACGGACAGAACACAAGAACACCTGACGATGGCTCTCTAAAGGAGGACAAGTTCTAGAAAACCTCCTGCAGATGCTGATGCATCACAGGTATGCCCCTATTACTTCAGCATTAGCCTGTCGGGGGGTAGGGGCGCGTGTGTAGACCCCCTGCCCGCCTGGCTCACACATCCCGTCACCGTACATGTTGATACACAGAAACTATTTCTTATGCCCAAGAGCAGCCCGCGACTCCACTGCCCTCCACCTTCCTGAGCCCACAGCCAGAAGGCAGATGCGGCGGCCCGACCAAACTAAGCAGTTCCTTCCCTATATTTTGGTGAATTTATTTAAAAAACTTGTGAGGACATATTGATCTTTGTCCCGGTGGGAGCACGGGGGGAGAACGGGCTAGCAGAACGGCAGTGGAAAAGCTCACGTGAGCTGCCGAGTTAGACAGACTTGGGCTACCATCCGGGCTCTGCCACAGGCAAGCTGTGTGATCTTGAGGAAGTCACGCAACCTAGCTGAGCCACTCTAGCATCTGCTATAAAATGGGCAGGGGGGATCATTTACACCTGCTGGAAGGAGGAGAGGAACTGAAAAGACAAGTGTAGAGCCTGGCACATAAAAACCTTTCAGGAAACAAGTGTGACGCTTGTTTCCTGCTAATGGTTGCAGTGGAGGCAGGGCCCTCCCCGGCCCTCCCCGCCCCTCCCCACACTGCCTCCCAGGCTCAGCAGGACCTGGGGCTGCTCCCCCCCAAGAAGCCTCTCCAGCCAGGCCTACCTCACAGCCCTCAGCCTTGGCCCCTGTCACTGCACCCTGTGGGTTTCCTTCTAACACTTAGACGAGTTATAACTGCATTCTGATTGTTTAACTTCTAAGTTTTCTGTCTTCCCTCTGCTGTAAGAGGCAGGTTTGTGCTCATATTGTTGACGATATACCCTGCGCCCACAACAGAGTGGGTGCTCAAGGCATAATAATGATAATATTAATAAAAATAATGATATAGCAAGCCCTTAGCACTGTGTACCAGGCATAGTTCTAATTAATATTTATATATTAATTCATTTAAACACTCTAGAGGTCATGCTATTATCATCCCCATTTTACAGCTGAGGAAACTGAAGCACAGAGAAGTTAAGTGAGCTGTTCATATTATATCTGTAAGTGGCACAGCCAATATTGAATTAATGAAGCCTGGTTCCAGAATCCAAGCTTTTAACCAATTCAGAGCGTCAAATCTGTGCCGTGGAAACCTTATATCTTTCAAAGATAGCTTTATACCAAAAATGCTTGGCAGGTGACAGACTACAGTGAGGCAACCATACAGAATCCCCTTTGCGAGCTGGTATGTCCCTCTCAGGAAATTTGTGATGCTTCCTTGGGTGGCAGTTCCAGAAGGCAGATTGTTTTGGGGTGATTTAAATTGCATTTTGATGGGAATTTTAGACATTTCTAAATATAATGAGTTTGCTCATAAGATAAGTTTAAAAAATGTTTTGTCTTTGTAGCTTGATGTGTTCACTGGCAGAAACGACTCAACTATTCAAATTGGTTGTGAAAGCATATGCATATGCATACATTTGGAACATAGAGATATAAGATGTTGGTTACCACCCAAATACCCTCACACAAGAGGCTACTTTGGCCCACCCAGAACTAGGCAGTCACCCCAGGACACTTCTTGGGCCTGGACGTGGCTGAAGCTCTGCTCAGAGAGGAAGGTCCTCTGATGCTCCCTCTTGAATTAGTTGAAGACTTACCAGAGAGTATGTTTACAGCTTGGGCACTTCGCTGCTGCAGAGGGGAATGGGCCAGTGTGGGGATGCAACAAGGTGACCACAAAGCTGGTAGGAGGGCAACTGCCTCACAGTCACTGCTGCCCCTTCCTTTCCATCATCAGCGCTATTCTATGCACAGCTGTGTGATGGGAAAGTGCCTGGAGACCAAGGCAGGTGGAGGCAGCCTGTGTCTACTTATTTAAGTGAAGCTCAGCCTTTACAGAGGCGCTCAGTCAAGATGTGTGAAATCGATCAATCGATGCATAATAAAATTATATAATAACAAAGTTCTTAATCCTGTTGGGCTTCACCGTAAATATTCCAGAAGCTCAGCAATTGTTCCCAAACATGAGTGGCCCAAAGGAGGTGAATCTCCCTAGAGGAAAGATGACTGGGGATTTAACCTCAACCTGAGTGATCACAGGATTTGTCCACTTTCTGGACCAGGGATTAGTAAATCCCCTCAGGTGTAACCAAAAATAACTGGCTATGAGGGAGTTAATCAGTGCCTTCTTAGCTAAAAAGCAGAAAACAGGGCAGAGTAAAGTGGCTGTCCCTGAGGCCCATGTACCCTTTATCAGCTGTGTCTTTGCCTGGCCTAGTGCTTCTTCTAACTCAAAGAACTTGGATTTAAGTCTTTGTGGATCCTAACCCATGACCTCTACTTTCCACGTCTGTGACTTGAGGAGTTCTTTTCCCTCAGTTTCTCAATCTTTGGTCTCACTTAATTATAGTGGCCTCCTCTTTATAGGTGTCTTTCCTAGTGCTGACATTTATTGAATTATACATTTAGTCATTGTGGAAACATTATTCTTTCACTATAAAAATCCAGGTGTGTTGCCAAGCCCTCCTTTATCTTCCTTTTCCTGCCTTTGGCATCAGTACAGCTCAAAAGCAGATTATTCTTCTGTTGGTATTTAGATACATCAGAAAATTATCCTTCACTCAGTCTCTAAGGCAGCTTCCCTCATCATCAGCTTGCATGTGCATGGATAATTTAATGCTCCTTTAATATCATCCCTTACATTTTTCAGGCTTCTGTGTTTGACTGAACTTTTATCAGCTCTTAATAACTCTTTTTCATTCTTAATAGAAGGTAGTAGAGTGTAGAAGTAATGCAATCTCAGAAAGCAGGCTGCCAAAGTTGAAGTACTGTCGAGCCTCTTACTACCTGTGCTAGTTTGAAGCTGTTATGCACCCCCCCAAAAACCTATGTTCTTTTAATCCATCCATGTGGGCGCAAACCTATTGTGGGTGGGATCTTTGGCTTAGGTTACTTCCAAGGAGCTGTGATCCAGCTCATTCAAGATGGTTCTTAATCCTTTACTGGAGTCCTTTAAAAGAGCTCATGGAGAGAGAGAGCTTAGACAGAAATGCCCTGGGAGAACAAGCAAAGATCCACAGAAGGGCAGTGCGACAGTGGCTCAATGGCAAAATTCTTGCCTGCTATGCCAGAGACCCGGGTTTGATTCCTGGTGCCTGCCCATGCCAAAAAAAAAAAAAAACCCACAGAAGCCCAGAGACATTTTGGAGAGAAGGACCAGCAGACATCACCATGTGCCTTCCCATGTGACAAAGGATCCCCAGATGCCTGCAGCCTTTCCTTACAGAAGGTATCTTGATGCCTTAATTTGGACATTTTCATGGCCTTAGAACTGTAACTTTCTAACCCAACAAATTCCCTTTGTAAAAGTCAACCCAGAGTGGTGCAATGGTGGCTCAGTGACAGAATTCTCACCTGCCATGCCAGAGACCCTGGTTCAATTCCCAGAGCCTGCCCACACAAAAAGAAAAAGAAAAAAAGAAAAAAACCAATCAATTTCTGGTATATTGCATTCTGGCAGCTTTAGCATACTGAAACACTACCTTTGTGACTTTGAGTGAAATTTTAAGCTCAGTACCCCTCACATTTTAATGACTAAGTACATGTAAGCATCTCATATCTGTGCCAAATGCTTGGCATAATACCAGACACCTGGCAAGAATTCAGTAAATGTCAGTTATTGCTAAAAAAGCAAAGATCTAGGGACTTTTGGACATTGCATGTTTTCTCCTCCTTCCCTTTATCCTCGCGTCCCCACCCCACCATGGTGTTTTATCTCCTGACACTTCCTCACCCAGAGACACATAACGTTCCCTGGGTAATGGAGGGCTGGAAGCATTGGGCATTGGGCATGCCTCCTTCATGCTTTGAAATCAGCTCCTGTAGTAACATGAGTCAAGTTATGTAATTCCCTCCCAGCCCTTTTCCATGAGTAAACATATTTGAAATAATATAATAATACCTCACTTATATGGAGATCACTCATTTTGCAACCTCAACTACTCTGATCACAGCCAAGTGCTGCGAAGTAACAGAAACAACTTCTGCAGAGCCAGATGGAGCTGCTTGGAGAAGAGCGCCTCGTACCTTCACCGTGACAATCTGCAGGAACCTAATGAGCTTGGTTGAGCTCAGTTTGCAATGGACTTTGATGGAAAGTAGGCCTATGCCCCAATTCTGGCCTAGCCCAGCCCAGCGGGAATAAGGAGACCTGGAGGGCTGCCCTGCTGAAGACAGGGCTACATCAGCTGCTGGCTGCTTCTTCAATGGGCTGTGGTGGACCCAGCAGTAAGACCAGCCAAAATGGGGCTGGAGTCCATGTATCTGGGGCAGGACAGAGGGTCCATAGTTACAAATTTCAGCCTGGGTCACAGAGGTGATTCAGAGTAATGTAGGTGGGCTTTGGAGCTGAGGAGACCTGAGTCTGAAGCCAAGCCACATGTCCTTGCCAGTGTCATTTTAATTCTCTGAGACCTGTTTTCCTCATTGTACAAAGGGACTAAGATTACCTCTTTGTGTAGCTGTTACAATAAAGACACTATTTAAAGCATTTTCACAAATGGTAGACATTATCATCCTTTGGTTACTATTATTAAAATGACTATTACTGTTATGACGAATATTATTCTGAGTAAGGGTCCAATAGGGCAGGTAACAGCCTGCAAACAAAGGGGGAAAGCAAAGAGAGTCACGTGAACAGCAACTCGAACCAAAGAGAGGACCTCAGCAGTAGAATGACATGGCAAGGTCAAGGGCAAAGTGAGGCAGGAAGTGCCATTGGCTTCCCTTCATGAGCCACTGGGCACAGAGTCCAGGGCTGGGTCGGGCAAACTTAACCATATGAGCCACTCATAAAAGGAAGGGACAGGTGACAGGTAATCTGACAAAAACACAGAGATAGAAGAAATCAATAGCCACAGTATCTGGGACTGGTCCATGTTGGGAGTCATAAACATTGGAAACAACATGAATTGCACAGTGATCTAGCCCAGTACGAAGCTGAGCATTCACAATGATGACACTGATGCATTAAGGAAAGTCAGATGATGTTCAATGGTCATGGTTCAAGGAGGAGGAGGAATCTGTGAAACACTCTAGATAAAATTTCCGGCAATGACTGCTATTAATTTTCAAAAGTTTGGTGATTCAGTGGGGACAATTATGTTATCTTCAAAAGTGAGCTCTGTGGAAAACATTCCTGGATGATGCTGGATAAATGAGCTATTGACTGTACTTGCACTACTTGTTCTATGTTATTTTCTATGTTCATTTTTTCCCTTTGTATTGTGGCAAGAACGAACCACCCACATCCTAAATGTTCCAAGTTAAATCTAGTTTGCAACAATCACGAATTGCTAAACAAACATGAAAATGGCAGTCTTGTAAATCATTTACTAATGTTCTTTCCAAATCAATTCAAAAGATGAAAAGGATGATATCCACACCTGAGAAATCTCAACTTTACATTCTTTGCCAGGACTCAGAGCACTGGCCCAACATATCATTTTAGGGTGGGTGCAAAGCACCCAGCCTGGGGCTGTTGAAAGGAAATGAGGACAGACAGAAGTTTAAACCAGACAGCAGGATTGGGGGGGGGGGGCATGGCTATAGTCAAAAGATTAACTGATAAAATAATGTCCAGCTCTTCTTTAAAACCTGAACTACAGGAGGTGGATTCTTAACATTTTTGTTCCTATTATCTACAGTTTATGCATCTGATAAATGAAGCCATTGCAGTTTTGTAAGAGGAATTGTGCACCCTTCATTTCAGCATGATGTGGCGGGAAAAGCAGTGAATAGAGTTTGGGCTCTGACATTAATTATGATTTTAGTACATCCTGTCATCCCTCTCTCCCAGCTTTGCTCATCCAAAAAAACCAGAGGGTTAGAACAGGTGATCGCTCAGATTCCTCATAAGTCTAGAATCCTAACAGCTTTATCTAACCCCAAGATTCAGAGGGAAACCCTATGACCAGCATCTGGAGTTTGGAAGGAGACAGGAAGATAAGAGGAGTTGCTGCTGGGATGTACACCACATCATCCCAGTGAATATTTTTAAAAAAGCTATAGTGAACATCCTGAGCAATGCTGCAGAAGAGGTAGGAAGCTCTGGAGAGTTAGGAGGGGGAAGAAGAAAAATTGGAAAGGAAGCAATGGAGCGGATCCTACAAAACCATTTTCTTTACATGAAGATTAGTCTTGCTGAGTTGGAAGCCAGGAGAACTTTGTCTTACCTGATTCCTACCCAGGTCCAGCCCAGTAGCCAACACAACCATCCCAACTAGTTCTTAGGTATAGAACAACCCGTTTGTGGTGCAGGTTGATGGAATAGGTATTAAGAAGACGCAGTCTGCCTCTCTGGAGGAAGGAACATTTTGCTGTCCCAGACCTAAGTTGGCCATTTCCTGGATTTATGACTCTCAGCAAATAACCTTTCAGGCTTTGTTTGCACACAGGTAAAAGTGGGAATAATAATAGTACATTCTTACCTTATATGATTATGATAAATAAATGAGACAATCCAAATGAAGCATTTAAAACTGCAAGAACATGGTAAGGACTTAATAAATAATGACACTTTAACTATTGATGAGTGCAGTTCAGGAATGTCTATAGTCACGGCCACACACTAAGTAAGCCAATCGTGCCTTTCACTGCCGGATGGTTTAGCAGTCAGGGAAAAACAGAAAACATCCCTACGTCCAAGAAACTTCTGGGCTCCCTGCATTTAGAACAGAAGACTGTGAAACAAGTTGCTTGATGCTCATGTTTTCCCTTTAGGCAAATTATTGTCATCGTGCTTTCTAGCCAAGAGCAGAAATGTGCTGGAGGAAGAGTCACGCATCATAAAAAAAGATGACTGAATTATGATTATAGAAAAGTAGATCTCCCCACACGCCCCGCCCATTCTGTCATCCACCCATCAAGGATGTGTAGCTGTGGCTTCATTGGGGGATAGATGACGCATGCCCTGCTAACCTCGTGGCAGTGGCCTCTGCAGCCCAGACTTGGCGCTTGTGCCAAGCTGCCATCAGAGCAGGGCTGCAGTCCCATTGGAGATTTTTTCCAGGGCTGCTGGATATGTGGGGGTGAAATCCCAGAAGGCACACTGGTGTTGCTTCTCCCTTGACTTTTAAGAGCTTCTCCCGAGCTCTTAAACCCATTCGTATATAAATTGCCCAAGCACAACTGCCTGTGCCCTTAGGTCTTTAGAAATAAATGTGTGATCAGGAGGTGACCTGACTGCATTTCTCAAAGGCCATGTACAATATCTTCATGCAATCTCAATAACGGTCAAAACCCCACTCAACACAGGGCTGAACAAGAGGAAATTCCCCTGACCTTTCTGGCTTTTTAAAACACAATGTATTACTGCACATGTAGGACTAAAAACAGTGACACTACAGATCATTTGTAATTGATTTATATATTAGAAAACTTATAGAAGAGCTTATCTAAAATTGTATTATGACTATCATTGTAGAAGTTGATGGCGACATACATATGAAAATAAAGTTTAAACTTGTAGGTAGGGGCAATATATGTTCTGGGTAAGAGGACTTGAATAAGTCAGCCTAAATATGAAAATCAGGTCTGTCCCTTACTAGCTTTGTAGTTTTTAGTAAGTCACTTAACTCATCTTGGGATTCATACATATCTCAGGGGATTGCTGTGAGAATCAAGTGAGAGAACACAAGTAGAAGTCTTAGCATGCTGCCAGGAGGCACCACAAAATGATCAGTAAGGGCAGTTACTCCTCCACTCCAAACAGTGGGTATCACAGTCAACCTGAAAGGTTTACCTATTTTCTCTTATGACTTACTGGATATGTCAGATATGGTATCCACTAACATGTGCCCATAAAGAAAATGGCTTCTTTTTAGCAGCTACTGTCTTAGTACGGCTTGACTTACAATTGTCATTGGTGAACATTTGTTGAGGACCTTCTGGGAACAGGTTTGGGTTGATGTAGTGCCAACTGGCAATCTCAGTGTATCTGTTATGAAATTCTTCTACCCACTTTCTGTAGTGATGCTCCTAGTTCAGAGCCAATTCACTCACTCACACACACACACGTTATATGTATGAGAAGCATCTTTAATAAATCAGCTAATGTCAACAACTATAATTAAAATTAATTTAAACACTAAGTGATCACCTATAACTATTTCATGCATGACTACTTTGAATAATGCAAAAGGCCTCTTAATTTTTTCTAAATCTTGACTGATTTGAATAATTTTTAGAACCTTTTGAAGGAGTTCTACAGAGTAGAGATGTGCACAGAAGCTTGTTTCTGCCCCTCATCATGACACTGCCATTCCTTCAAACCCAGCAGACAGCTACCCATTGTTAGAGCCAAGAGTGCTTAAAGCATAGGTAACTGCAAGCGTGACTTCATTTCAGAATGCGGTGTGTGATGGAGGTCTTACATGTCACCAGCTGATCTGGAACACTGCTACAACACGAGGTCGCCTTGTGTTGATTTATAGCTACGGTTTCCAATTTCTATCTATCTCCCTTAAGAACTGACTTATACTCTGTGATAAACTCTGGATAAGAGCGTGTGTGATCAGAGGGGAGTTTTGGCATGCTACTTGTATTTACAAAAGAAGGTGACAATTGTTGCACTGGTGACAAATGCATGGTCAACTGTGTGAACCTCAGTAAATTCCTTTGTTTTCAGGATGTGGGAAGTGACCATTGTTAAATTTTAAATTATTTAAATTTTTTTTTAATTTCAGAAGAAGGTATTACGTCAGTTGAAGAAATTTTAATATGTATTGATCAAATTCCTGGCCCCGGTCATCTTTAGCACAAAAAGGACACTACCGATTTTTAAAATTCATTTTTTGCAAAAACCAAGTCTGTTTACATTAGGTGAACCTGGTACAGTTGTTCTTAGGCATTTGAGCCAATTCCATGATGGATATCATTTGCTTTATTTGCATCAATTGTGAATTAATTTGTACCAACTGGTAAATTGTCCAAAATAAATGGCTAGACCATCCCTTGGCCTAATCATTTCTCATCCAATAAATCACTTGCTAAGGTCTTTCCTACCAACCCGCTCAAGTTTTCCATCTCTAAAAACAAATGTCTCTTTTCTCCCCTGCCCACTGAAGCAAGCCCTTTATTTCGCTTCTCTCCATCCCAACCACAGTTTGTAAAAGTTCATCTTGTATCTGGTATCTCTAATTAGGTGCAGTTTGGCAGGCTGGCCACTTGGGAGGGTGAAGGGAGAAACAGGAGAAGCTGCCTGGAGTGACACAAAATATTAGAACAAAATTTGTAACAGCAATGAATTCTAAAAGGGCAGACATCCATCCAAGCTGTAAAAGTAAGGACACTACTGAACATAAATCTAAGCACAGTGGTTAAATACTGGAGCCGTGTGATTTGACTGCTGTGTTCAAATCCTGGCTCAGCCAGTTACCAGCTGAATGATGATGGATAAGGAATGTCACCTCTCTGAGTCTCATTTATGAAATGAGGAAAGTACTAAGAGGCCAGGTGTTCTAGATTGTAAGCTGCCGGAATGCAATATACCAGAAAACAGAATGGCTATTAAAAAGGGGAATTTATTATATTGCAAGTTTGCAGGTCTAAGATCATGAAAATGTCCAAAATCAAGGACCAAGAAGAGGTTACCTTCACTCAAGAAAGGGCTGATGAACTTCAGGGTTTCTCTCTCAGTTGGAAAGGCACTTGGCACACATGGTGACATCTGCTAGCTTTCTCTTCAGGCTTCTTGTTTTCCTTCCTGGGGGCATTTTCCTTCTTCATCTCCATAGGTCTCTGGCTGGGTGGACTCTGTCGGTTGTCGTGACTCCAATAAGCAACCCCACCTTGAATGGGTGGAGACACATCTCCATGGAAACCATCTAATCAAAAGTTGGCACCCACAGTTGGGTAGGTCACATCTCTATGGAAACAAAAAAGATTCCACCCAGCAATACTGAATGACGATTGAAGAACTTGGCTTTTCTGGGGTACACAACAGATTCAAACCGGCACACCAGGTCACCACATAATTGAGTGCCCAAACCCGGTCATTTTGAAAGTGAAAGAGGATGCTGTTAATAATAACATTAAGAGAAAAAGGCATAAATAGGGACTGTGCCCAGAAAAAAAGTGGGCGATACAGTCACCCTAGTAATAATTTATAACTCTTATGGTTGCAGTGAAAATCAAACAAGGCATTCCTTGTGAAATCACTTGGCCAGGTGTCTGGCATAGTAGCATCAAAAAATGTCAGTGACTTGGACAGGGTTTAATATTCAAGAAGCCCCGAGCATCTTCTGCAGTTGGCTCCACAAAGAGGTGGGCTGGGCTTGCAGGGGGATTACATTTCAGGGTGAGATCCAGGACTTGGACAGCAGGGGGTATATTGAGGCAAATTCCCTTCAGTGATGGTGCAGCCGGTAGGTGCAGGATAGGGTCAGGCTGAAGTCCAGGCTGAAGCTGGAGTGAGGAATAGGAACTGTACCTGAAGCTCCACTAGCAAGAATGATTTCAGCTTCAGTCAGGAGAAGGAAAGAAAAAGAGAATTCCAGCATAGTGTTTTGTGGTCTCCCAGGGACAGGCTTGTTCTTCGCCAGAAACCCCCAAATCCTCACTTCTAGTTTTCACATTGACCTAATCTCCAAATGCATATATGTCCATTTCCATCTGGATATTCTGCTCCTGGCCAAATTCAGTATCTCCTTTGGGCTTTCCTTCTTAAACCAGTTCTGCCTTGCAATTGTCCTATTTCACTTAAAAGTCACACCGGTTTTGCTCAGACCTTGGGTTGATCTTGGCTGCCTCCCTCTTCCTTGCCATCTGTGTGCACCTGTGGTTCTGGCAGGAGGTGGGGCATCGGGGAGCAGCCTCGGGTAGGGATATGAAGTGTGCAAATCCACTGCTTGACGTCCTGGGTGGGTGGTCTCAGGAGTGGTGAGTAAACAAAATGCAAAGTCCAGGGCTGCTGGCAAGCCAAACAGGGCCAGGGCTGGAATCCAGCAAGGGAGCCATTGCCAGAACTGGGTCCAAACCCACAGATGTAACTTAGAGTTGAAGACAAATCCCCAGAGGGGAGGCTGGTGTCCAAAAGAGAGTAGAGAACCAAGAGAGCTGTCAGAAGAGCCAAGGAGGATGTGGGGGTGTGTGCCTGGAGATTTGACAACATTCTGTTAAACAAAGGCATGTCGTTGCAGCTGTCTTCTGTCTGTGTTTTCCTCACTGTAGATTCCAAACTGTGTGAAGTCCTGCACTTGCAGATTGCCTGGTGGCTCTTGAACACATAGTTTGATTAGGCAGTGCTACTATCCTGCTTATTTATTTTACTTTTATTCTCCTTGTATCCTGAGGTTCCAAGAAACAGGGAAAGATGACCTCAACATGGCAATCTAGCTCCAATTTCCTTTTAGAATCATTCCAATTATATGTCATTGCTATTGTTTGCTGGGTCATCACTGATTCAATTTAATATGTATAAAATCCCTATTTCCTCTGATTTTTAACATAGCCTGTGCAAAATGGGAAACTCCAGAGTCATACAAGTATGCTTGTTCCACAGCAACTTACTTTTACAGAAGCGATCATATGCCTTCTCATACATTTTTCAAATGTTTCGCATTTCCATAAAATTCTGTCTCTACTACTGCTTCTCTGTTAGAGGGCCTTAGCTGGTGAATAAAGATAAATGAATATATAGCCAATGAGCATTAATAAAGAGATTTGGAAGGGCCTGGTTTTCCTTGGGTCAGTACCTTGATGTTAATCGTATTGCTGCTGTTCTTATAAAATATTTACTCGCATCCTCCCCACATTCTCCTTAGTGTCAGAGGCAATGGAAGTTTTCCCTCCTTCAGTCCACTTTCTGTGCTCTCAGCTCTTCTGGGGTCTTGCTCCATCAATCGTTTCTCTCTCCTGCACTGGTTCCTTCCCTTTTGCAGCATAAAAGTTCTTCCATTAATAAAATAAACAAATAAAAATAAAACCACTTTCGACTCTGAAATTTGCATGGCAACAGCACCCTCTTTCCTTCCCTCACAGGCAAACAACTGGAAATCATCTAAAATCCCTATTTCTTCCCTTCCTGTTCCACTCACTCTTAACCACGGCCAGTCTTTTACAGGCAGCCACTCCACTCAAATTCCTCCATCAAAGGGCACTGTTCTCCAGGCGTGTCATTCTCATATGAAAAAGAGGTGGTTGAAGTCTTTAAATGGATTTTTTTTACAAGTGTTTCTCTTTTAAATTTCATCCATAGTTTCCATTTCTTGTGAACACCTTCAGCGGTATTCCAGTGGGCGAGGTGGGATCCAGCTCAATGAGAGGATCATGCCTCTCTCTCTTTTTTTTCGGATGCATATGGCGGGGTCACATTTCATTCTTTTTCCATGTGAGTATCCTGTTATTGCAGCACCATGTGTTGGGTTTTTTTGTGTGTTTGTTTTTTTGGAAGTGCATGGACTGGGAATCACACCTGGGTCTCCCGCATGGCAGGCGAGAATCCTACCACTGAACTACCATCGCACCTCCCCCTGCCTCTCTTTTTTCCTTCTCTTCTCTATTATTAAATATTTCCCGAGGGTTAGTCTATTCCGGTGCTGTCCTGGGCCCTGGGAATATAGCAATGAACACAAAACTAGAGGGGCCAGTCCCTTGGAGCTTGCAATCTGGTATAAATCTTTAATCAGCATGATTCCTTCTTGAGAGACTATTACCCATAAATACCATGTTGATGATTTATGTGAATTCTTTAGCCTAAAACAAGCATTTTAGATTTAATGTCCTCAATTCCAGGTAAGGAAAATGTGTCCCCAAAAGTAATGTACTCAGGTCCCTAAAGTGATAGTAACAACCTGAAAGAAAGCAGCAGTGAATATTAAAACTGACTTCAGTGTATGCCAGGCACTCAGCTATGTGCTGAAAGCTTTACTACGCAGCCCCCTGCTCATTCTTCAAACTGCATCCTGCACCTGATGCCCCCAGCACTCAGGCAGTAACTGGTTGAATTGGTAAGTAATCATTAATTAGAAAATTACAGTATATCAAAGGTAAGAGAAGGCGACCTTTGACTTCATACACCTTTTATACAAAAATACAGCTGGTCCCAAGAAACAGATCCACGGTGAGTCTTCTGAAACTGCAAAGATTATGTTCTATCATTTATAAGACAATACTGGGAGCCATTCAGGTCACATACACACACACAATGGCTACACTTACACAAGTTGGAAAACTGACTTTCATCTCAGTGATACAGTTTCTAATGGATGGCATGGCTGGTTACTAAAAATATAAGGACAAGAGATGCATTTAACCAAACTATGACCTTCACAGATCTCTTAATATCTAGGAATATCTAATTTGTTTGTCACGTCATTAATGAGATCGTGCTTTCACATGGGTGAAAGATAGCAGGGTGAGTGTTCTAACAAGGAAGATAAAACCCCCTTTTTAGTGCACTGTTTTGAGCCCCTCCTCAAAATAGCTCCCAGCTCATGGAAAGCAATAGCACCAATCTTGAGGGGGGACCAAGAAAATTTCAACGTTATTTGCCATGCCCTGAGTGTGTCTATGCCAACAAAGCACCAAGATGGAGAAAGGTGACTCCGTGAGCCAGCCATCGCTTCTATGTCTCTCCCTCGGGGAAAGGCTGCCCCAAACACTGCTCCAGTTATTAGCAGAGAGAAAATACAATCAGTCACCAGAAACAGTTGTGCTAATTTGGCACTGAGTTTAATCCACTGCAAAGGTAGAGTGCTGTTTTCTGTCAATGGCAGGAAGCTGAGGAATATGCTGGGCAGTGGTATCTTTTCAGTTATTTCAAAGTTAATAACTAGCAAGTTACTGGTTGGCTAGTGATAATAGAAGTGATGGTAGTAGGCATGGCAGTTGTTCAGAGTATGTGTATTTGTCCGGTAACTAGTTCTGGAGCCAACCACAGGTGCTAGGGACTTTGCCAAAGTACCTCTCTAAGGCGAGAGGTACACATCAGGTTAGAGCAGCATTCCTTCAATAGAGCTTTATTTAAGGCCCTGTGGAAAGAGAGAGGTGAGCAATTAATTCTGCCAAAGAGGTTAGGTAATGTTTCTTAGAGGCTGACATATTTGAGCTGGATAATGAAGGATTTAAAATGACACTTGGAAGGAAAATGGGAGGAAGAATAATCTAAACCTGAATGGTTATGTTCCCCCAGGAAGGCATCTGAGTTTTGTAGCAGCAGATGCCGCTTGCCTGCAGGGTGCTGAAATCTCCCTACCTAAGTACCACCCCCCATCCCCCATCCACTGTGAAAGGGCATATCGGGTGCAGATGTCCATCCACTTCACCAGGTTCTACGAGAATGGCCAAACTGTCCTTCTCAACACCACTTAACTGCAACCCCCTCTCCAGGTTTCACTTCCTAAATGGCATGCTGAATAAATGCAGGCACATGCCAAAACCTTACAACTACCACCCAAAACTTTCTCAGTGAATTTACATAAAAATAAGCCTGTCTCTTCTTCTTCTGATCCTTCATTGACAAATGGAGAGTTACTGCCATTTATTTCTTTGGACTTTGCAGAAATTTGATTGACTTGGTCAGCTATTCAGATCTCTGATGAGTATACTGACACACAGAAAGTGTTTCAGTGACTACACATTGCAGTGTGACAAGGGCCAGACCAACCCTCAAGGAACTGCTCGTAAGCTCATATACACCCACTATGTGGAAGGAAAGAACCCAGAAGGTGGCATCTCCTCACCCACAGCTCCCAGGGGGAGCCTGGAATACAGTTAGAGGCTCAGTCTGCACTGGAATTGGTCTGAACTGTGCATATCTGCTCTGCCCTGGGGTGAAGAGGCCAGACCTGACAAGCGCCCAGCCGAAAGACTGAGAAAGAGACAAATGCTGTGTTTATTTGAGATTATGGCTTGAGTTGGAGTTTGGGGTAAACATCCTCAAGGAGATTCTGAGCTTGCTGACAGTGAGGGAGGCCCTTGGTTTTTCCCATTCCATCAGAAGGCTAGATCTTAGAAGCAGAATTATCTCTGACTGTGCAACAGACTCAATGAAAATCAGAGAAAAGATTCATAATCCTGAACTAACGTCTCACTGAGTGTGTTGAGTTCATGTTTATTCAAATGACTGTTTTGTGCAAAAAAGATAAATGCAAAAGACAGAAGCACATTGAATTTATTCTAGTTTAAAATGAAAGGTTTGTTTTCTAATAATCTTCTCTGTTGTAAATTTTACAGAGTAGAGTTGTTGATATTTCATTAGTATCCCTGATTCCAGATGGCCTTCTGTGTCTAAAATCTAAAGGAAATATTTAAACTCTTTAAAGTTCTTTAATGTGAATTTGTTCTGATAATATAAGGCCAAGTGACACCCAAGCCACTTTGGGAAAAGAGTGAAACTTTTCCTTGCATGGAAATGTTCAAATGCAATTGGAGTCTCATATCTGCTCTTTAGGTCCAATCATAACATAGCTCACTATTAAATGTGGTCAAGCCTACAAAAAGTAAATATTATAATGACAAAAAGCAGCTATTTAATAATCATAAAAATGATGACTATTATTTCTTGAGCATTAACTATGTGCTAGTATTTTCTCATTTATGAGACACAAATATGCAAGCATATGATTAACCCTTGTAGTGGTTTGAATGGTAGTCTTCCAAAAGACACATCCTAACCCCCAGAACTTGAGAATGTGACCTTATTTGCAATAAGGGTCTTTGCAGATGTAATTAAGTTAGGGATCTTGAGATGAGATCTTTCTGGATTATATATAGGTAGGACAAGTGGAGATGAATCCAATGGCAAGGGTCCTTATAAAGGAGAGGAGAGGAGAATGCTATGTGATGCAGCCATGAGCCAACTAGGAGCCACCAGAAGCTGGAAAAGGCAAGGAAGGGGTTTTAGTTTGTAAGCTGCCAGAATGCAATACACCAGAAACTGATAGCTTTTAAAAAAGGGGACTTTATAAAGTTGCAAGTTTATAGTTCTAAGGCCATGAAAATCTCCAAACTAAGGTACCCAGGGAAAGAAAGATACCTTGATTCAAGAAAGGCTGATGGGTCCAGAACCTCTGTCAGCTGGAAAGGCACATGGCAACATCAGCTAGCTTTCTTTCCCAGTTTCTAGTTTCATGAAGCTCCCCCAAGGGCATTTTCCTTCATTTCCCAAATTCTCTGGCTGTGTGGGCTCTGGTGGCTCCAAAGCTTTTTCCAAAATGGCTCCCTTTTAACGGACTCCAGTAAGCAACCCATCTTGAATGGCTGGAGATACATCTCCATGGAAACCATCTAATCAAACGTTATCACCCACAATTGGGTGGGTCACATTACTATGGAAACAATAAAAAATCTCCTGCCCAGCAACAATGAGTGAGGATTAAAGAACTTGACTTTTCTGTGGTACACAACAGGTGCAAACCAGCACAGGATTCTACCCTAGAGCCTTTGGTAGGAGCCAAGCCCTGCTGACAACTTCATCTTGGGCTGTGAGGAAATTAATTTCTGTTGTTGTCACCTATGGCACTTTGTTACTGGCAGCCCTAGGGAATGAATACAGCCCTATTTTCAGGTTGAGAAGCATGAAGTTCAGAGAGGTTAAACAGCTTATCAGGGTCACAGGGCTGGCATTCATAAATGGTGGCGCTATGTTTGAACTCATCTCTTACTGACTCAAGAACTGGTGCTCTAAGCACAATGTCACAGCCCTGCTTTGCAGCGCACACAACATCCTGGTTCGGTTTTCCAAAGACACAAGACTATCAAGAGTCGCTGATGCAGAGTTTCAGAGCAGCCTCTCCCAGCAGCTTCCTGCTTCCAGAATCAATCATTTGCATTAAGACATCCCTTAAGGTCTGCCCATCAGGAATTCAATCCACATATGGTACCACTTCCAAACTCAGGGATAAAGGTATTTGGCCCTCAAAGGAGTAGCCCTGGTCCTGCTTTATTTTCCTAATCATAAGTATGATCGTCTTTACTCAGGGTAGTCAATAATCCAATGGAGAGTGCACATCAAATTAAATCTATACAGAGCCTGAAACCAATCAGGGGCTACATGAAACTAATTTTAGAAAAGAGGTCATTAGATATATTAGAGCCAATCTGGAAGTGAATTGAGAAGTGGGAACTCATATTCTCTTCAGAAAAAAACACTTTTTTCTCATGAGATAAGAACTTTTATCACCTTCCTTTATTGTAGGGCAGCCCCCTGACACACACAAAATCTATAAGTCTCTATAGTCAAGTAGTGATTTTATGCTCCAACTAGAACAGGCTACCACTGCTATCCCCACACAAGGAGAGGGGCAAACAGCATTCAGTTCTCCATAGGCAACCAGATAAACTCTCAGAGACACAAGCACATGATTTCAGAATCGGGAGATTCAGTGAAGGGAAGACAGTTTTTTTCGGCATGGGCGGGCACCGGGAATCGAACCCGGGCCTCCAGTATGGCAGGCGAGAACTCTGTCTGCTGAGCCACCGTGGCCCGCCCAGCAATATAATTTTTAAAGCATGTGTGGTTTTGGCAATTTCAATTGCACCTTTTACTAGAGCAGTGTGCATTGAAAGGCATTCACTCAGATACCTTCATCTTGATTTTTGCCAAATCCTTATATTATCTGTAAGTATATATTTAACGACATCCTTTAAATCAAGGACTTACTTCTCCCCCCAAAAATTTATTTAAAAATAAAACTACACATTTTGACCTTTAACACAATACTGGTATCACTTGCCGTAAAGAGAATAATTGAAAATCATGTTAAAACATAGGGATACACAAAATTTAAATAAACAAATAAAATAAATTTAAATAAAACCTTGTCATTCAATTCTAACTCCATACTGCTGCCCATCAACGTGCCCAAGTCTCCTCTCCCTTTGTGATAAGGGGGAGAATAGCAAGTGCTAAGCCACTGTTAAGGACAAACTGAGGCTTTATCCTCAGTATAATCAGAAGTATTGAAGAAAATTAAAAGGAAAATATCTTTTTCACAGTATGATTCACTGCTACTTAAAGCTGTGTCTGAAACCACCTGAAATAATCTCGAGTGAAGGATATGCATGCCACACTCTGGGAAATGACTAAAATCTCACAACTGTTATGGTGGAGGGGGCAGGAAAAGTATTTTTTCATGGAGAGCAAATACAATATATGCATGTTTTAAATATTTGATTAACACAAAATCCACCTTAATTTTTCTCCCTACCTTTACCTCGTGAACTGGTCTCTAAACCTTCCATTTGTTTCTGTCTTAGTTTGGGTAGGATGGTGTGCTGGTTTGAATTTGTGGACCCCAGAGAAGCCCTGTCCTATAATCCTCATTCAGTATTGCTGGGTGGGAGTTTTTTAATTGTTCCTACGGAGATGTGACTCATCCAATTGTGGGTATTAATTTTTTATTAGAGGGAGATGTGACTCCACCCATTTCATGTGGGCCTTGACTGGAATCCTTTAAAAGAGGAAACGTTTTGGAGAGAGTCTCTTTTAGAGCCACGACAGAGCCCCTGCAGCCAGAGACCTTTGAGATGCAGAAGGAAAACACCCCTGGGGGAGCTTCATGAAAGGAGAAGCCAGGAGAGAAAGCTAGCAGGCATCGCCATGTTCACCATGTGCCTTTCCAGTTGAGAGGGGAACCCTGCATGTCATCAGCCTTCTTGAACCAAGGTATCTTTCCCTGGATGCCTTAGTTTGGACATTTCTATAGACTTGCTTTAATTTGGACATTTTCATAGCCTGAGAACTGTGGACTTGCAACTTAATAAATTCTCCCTTTTAAAGGCCATTCTGTTTCTGGTATATTGCATTCCAGCAGCTAGCAAACCAGAACACATGGGCTCCTATAAAATCTCCTAACTCGCTTCCCCAGCTGCAATCTTTCCCTCTTTTAAATTAAGCTTACGAATACACTGAGATCATAGCTTTACCTGAAAATCTTCAAAGGCTCCCCAAAATCCACCCAATTATTCAAATGAGAAGCAACACACAGGACCTTGCCAGTCCAGCTCTCATCTACTCTGTAAATCTAACACTTTCCTTGCCATTTCTTAAATAGTTAAGCATTCTCCCATATGTTTTTGCACCTGCTGTTTTCTTTACTCAGAGTCCCTTTCAATGCTTCCAATCAAAATTCCACTCATTTTTCAAAGACCAGCTCAGAAGTCCATTTCCTGAGGTCCTATGGCAAAGGCGATTTCTCTCTTTTCTTAATTTCCTTCTATTTCTTCATTTATACTCATCATATGCTGTCTGATAAGTTGAGTGTATTTCTTATTTGTTTTGACTGTTCATGTTCGGAAAATGAAAAGGAACAGGGAAGCAACAGGCGTTTTGCTTAGGGATGTCAAACACGAGTTCTCACGTTGATTCTGTCTTCTCAACATCAGGGATCTTGCCTTGGAAGGGGAGAGTGAGCTTTGTAAAAAGGAGAACTGAAGCCTTCCTACTCCTTTTTGATGGAGTACAAGCAGTCCTAAGAACTTGAACTTTGCATCTATGAGTTACACTGTAGTGTATTGAAAGAACTTATCCAACTATCAGCAGGGGCTCTGAGGAAGTGGGGAGACAGTCTGGAAGTCTGGACATGCAAAAAGGCATCACAGGGGCAGATCATGGTGGCTCAGCAGCAGAGTTTTCACCTACCATGCAGGAGACCCTGGTTTGATTCCTGGTGCCTGCCTATGCAAAAAAAAAAAAAAACAAAACAAAAAACATCACAGAATTTGTCAAAGGAACATGAGTTGATGTTGCAACCCATCTCCTCTTTATGTTTATCGCCAGGAAACTTCTAGAGTTCACTTTAACCAGATGTTTTGTAAACCCTTAGGGAAAAGGATTCACTAAGACCACATCAGGTCACAATAATCTTGTTTCCTTTTATCCTTGTCTGAATTAGAACAAATGTATGAATTTTTTTTTTTGTGGTAGGATGTATGAATTTTATTACAGGCATCTAACAAGACCTCCAAGATGGTCTTGGAGGCAAGGAGAAATACAAACTGGATGACACTGGAATTCAATGTATTTCTAACTTGGTGAACTACTGTACTTCAAGGGTGCTGATGAATCAATCTGTGTTGCCGGGAGGGTGGTTACTTTTGAAGCGAGCATCATGGCTCTCTCTTGGTTCTGTTAAATGAGACACAGCCATGACTGAAACATATGAAGATGCCATGGGGCCATTCCGTTACAGATGACATGAAGTTGCAAGCAGACGTAATTAGGGATTGACATAATCAGGACCCAAAATGTTCCCACATGAAGGCTAATTCAAAGAAGATGCATGTCAATGAAGATTAAAAGAAGTTTAAAGTTTTTTTTTTAAGTTAAAAAAAAACATGCAGAAAACAATGTCACTAGGGTATAAAGGAGAGATGTGGTTTAACAATATATTTGTGAAAAAGACTTGGGCGTCAATATAAATTAACATGTGATGAGGTGTCTGATGTTAAATTGCATTAACAGAAAAATAACATTGATGTTAGCAGAGGGTGATTCTGGTTTTCTTGGAACGGATGAAACTTTGAATACTGTTGTCAGTTCTGGATCACAGAGTAGCAAGCACACACAAACCAGGACCCAAGTACAGGAGAGAAATGAAGGCACTGAAAAACGTGCATACAAAAAAGATACGAAGAACAGGGAATAGCTTTGAAAAGATAAGACTATATAAAGCATGACAACTGTTTTCAAAAGTATCTAATTGTGAGAAGGGCCAGTAATATGCATTCCATGTTTTGAGAAACTCTACCATCTAACTATTTTTGTGTGGGAATGGAGAAAATAAAAGTAAGTTAACTTTCCATGGACCCAAAGGAGTGGAGTTAAAGCCATTGCTGGAAAGTCATGGAGATCCATCTGACTCAATATGATAAAGAATATTCTGGAAGGAAATAAAAGCTAGTTCTAAAAATGGAATTAGCCATCTTGCTATTCATTCAATAAACACTTCCTGAGCAAAGGTAATCGTTATGCACACTGCTAGATCATGTGTAGCTGAGACTTTTATCCTCTGAGCCAATATTAATTAATCCAATCCCTTATGCTGACTTCCTATTTTAAGAAGATACATTCAATCTATTGATTAGCATTTATGATTCTCAATTGTAAGTTGGCATTTTTAAGGCCTCTTTTGTAGGCTGACCAAAATTTCACTGCGGTAATTACCTAAGTTTCCCTTGAACTTGTAACTGGGAGCCTAGTCTCACTTCCTCTATCTAACTGTACAGAACTATTGCTATATACAAAAGATCATAAATCACAGAACTGATGGACTTATGAAAAAAACCCTGACTCATCCTATAAATCTTACAAATGAGGAAACTGAAGCCCAAAGTGGGCAAATGCCTTCTGTAGGCAACATATCCAAAACGAGGGCACAGTTACACCAAACTGGTCCTCAGTATTCTCTCCAACACTCCACTAACTGCCCATGAATTTCCACAGGTTACTGTATGTTGACACAGAGATGAGCTAGAACTGAACTGAAAAAACAAAACCACAACCATGTAAAACAAACACTATTTCCTCCTTCCACCAACTATGCCCCATTTGCCATATGGCTAAACAAAATACATCCGGTTGGTATGTTATGCATTTATCATGTTAAAAATGCAGTCTCTACTGCTGATAGATTCACTAAAATAGTCCAGTCTTGTAATCTAATTGGCTTCAACCTCACAATTTACAAGCTTGACAGACGTTGGTAAAACCGTCATGAAGTGATGATATGGCGCCCTCTAGGGAAAACTACGTGAAAAAACAGTACAACTCCTATGTAAGCAGTAACGGATGACTAAGTTTAAATACTCTAGTTGTTAAAATTCCATTTCCCCCTCACAAAGTTTTCAACTATAAAAAAGGAGCAGATTCTAAGCTCAGATTTAGTATTCCATATAAAAAAATAAAAACCAATCATGCAGACAAATATTAAAAAGATATGATATTAAGTTCTATAAAGTAAAACCTAAGCAGGAAGCTGTCTGAGCACTAAAATACACCCAGTGCAATTTCTAAGTTAGTGAAAATACTTAGGAAGTTTTCCTCTGTGGGATTTAAAACACAAGACTGTAAAATATACACCATATTTACTTATTTTGCTTCAACCAAATAAGAGGAGATTGCTTTTACAATCATCCCTCACATAAAATCCGTTGCTCCATCCAATGCCTCTGCAAATCTCATTTCTCCAGGGTGGCTTTTAGTGAGGTTAGCATAATGTCTGCACAGAAGAAGTACAGATGGGAGGGAATAAAGGAAACAAGATCAAGCCATCCCTGAAAGTAAAAATTAATATTAGCAATAATTAAACAGGCCAGCAAACTATATTCAGACTTTGCTTAAAAAGGAAAACTCTCCACCAACAAATAAATTTAAACGGGCCCCTTGAAAGACCTTCCTACAAATTTTCCTTTTGACTAAAATATATATTAATGCTTAATAATGTGGTTAACTCTCTCCAGCTGCTATGTACAATTTCGGAGAGATTCAAAGGGCCTTTGTGTGCTGCCCTCCTGCTTAGCTGATGCATTAGATGCCTTTAACAGGTTTATTAGATAGCTGTTGCTGAGTAACAAAGAACCCTCAATATCTTCTTAAAAAGCAACTTGAAAAGAAACTGCTAAGGAAGGTGTAGGTTGGCTGGGCAGGTTTCTGCTATTGGCTGAGGATGCCTTCACTCGAGCACCTGCGGCCAATGACAGGTCATCCAAGTAGCTGTGCTGATCTCTGGGACCTTGGACAGAACACTTAGGTCAACCTGGCTCTTTTCTATGTACTTGACTTTCCTACGATGCTCAAGCAGATACCATGCAATGGGTTGATTTAAACAATGGGTGTTTATCAGCTCATGGTTTGGGGGCTAGAAAAAGTCCAAATCAGAGTGTCATCAAGGCAATACATTTTTTTTGCCTGAAGACTGGCAGGCTGCTGGTGATCCTTGTTCCTGGACTCTTTGGCCAACTGGCAATGCATATGGCGGCCTCTCCTGGCCCCTCTCTTCCCTTCCAGATTCCTCTGACCTTCAGTGTCCTGCTTCCCATGGCTTTCTCTCTGTCTGAATTTCATTCTGCTTATAAAGGACTCCCATAACAGGATAAAGACCCATCCTGATTAGGTTGCGTTACACCTTAACTGAAGTAACCTCATCAAAAGGTCCTACTTAAAATGGGTTCACACCCATAGGAGTGGATTAAGTTTAAGAACCTGTTTATCTGGGGTACATACAGCTCCAAAACACCTTACCATGTCACATCCTCCCAAAGCTAGCCCAGGCATTTTCTCATGATGAGGGCAGAGGAGCAAGCAGAGGTACTCGGGAGCTTTTTCTCTGATTATGTCAAATTTATGACTGTCTTGTTGGCCAAGAGTCCAATGACCAATCCCAGAGTCACTGTGGGAGGACACAGCCAAAGGGCCTGGAGAGAGGGAAGTGTGAAGAGCTGGGGCCATTAAAGCAATCAATCTAACGAAACTACTTCAGACAAAGGTGTCGGGTCACTGGTATGAATGCCTGGGATTAGGTTTTTCCGAAGAGTGGGATTTTAGAAAGGGAAGTAGCACCCAAATGCAAAAGAAAGAGGAAATCAGAGGCGGAAGAAAGGAAAAGTATAAATCACTGATATCGAACTTTATTGCCCATCCGTATCACCGGGAGAGATTATAAAAACAGACTCCGGGGCCCCAGCCAGTCCCTAGACTGGCTGATTTAGTTGCTGATTGGTGGGGCCATTAATTGGCATTTCTAGTAAAATTCCCAGGTGATGTGGATGATACTGGTGGCCAACCACACTTGGAGAACCACTACTATACTAAGTCCAGACTGGGCTTAGGAAAGAGCTTCAGCTACTTAACAGTTTGTTCCAATATCAGTTCAGTTACTTCATCTTTTGGCTCAAGTCCGACAGTTCAAACAATTCTTTGGGTCATCATTTTTAAAGGATGAATTGGAGCTGGGAACACTGATTCAACCTCAAAAAACGGATACAGAAAAGAAAACACAAGTGTTGATAGGCGTGACATCAACCAACCCAAGATTAGGAACAGAACTTTCATAGTACTAAATCCTGCAAAACTTTTGTTCCAAAGAGGCACTTAGCCCATAGTCAATGGAAGCGCTGATAAGTCAAGGACATACTGCCTTCATCCACCATCCTTACTGCTCTAAATCAAACTGATGTGAGTAAAGCCTGATAACTGCTTGGCTGATGAGTCAAATACCTTGAAGGAAAACATAATGAAATATTTCAAGTTTCAGGAGCAAGCCTGACGGTGACACAACTCTGACTCACAGCAGGAAATGCCTCACAGGGTAAGCAAGAGTCATGATGTCAAATACTGATATGATACCTATCATAACACGTGTGTAGTTGAAGTTCTTTTACAGCAAGTCTTGTCAAATGATCAAGTCAAGCCGATTTCATGCCAGTGAAGATTATTACCAAAAAAACACCACCAACACACCGAACAAAATCAGCCATCATTGCTGTTGCTGCCAGAAAGGACCTGTGGCTTTATATGTAGAGAAATCAGGTAACATTTTCTGCCCTTGATTCTTGGAGGAATACTTAAAACATTATATCTGCCACACAAACAAATCTGCAAGAGGTGTTCACATCAGATGTTCTAGCTCATTAAAGTGACTCCCTTTTATTAGCCAAAGGGGAAAGAAGTTGGAAACTCAGGACAGCTTAAAGAACAAGGAGAAACCAAATAACTTCTCTTTTAAACAGTGTTGAATACTGAGATCAGTCCTACCAGCCAACATGAGGCTAACAAGAGGTCTGCAGTTATGCATTCTGCACATGCATGGCTTTCACATATAATAAATATTTTATGCTGGAAGTTTTATTGCAAATAAAACCCTCATAATTGAAATGCATTTGTTTAATCCTGATCTTTAAGAGAAAACAAAAAGTTATATAATTCTCTGTTCTACAGCAAAGACAATCCATCAAGTCATGTCCAGAGCTGGGTGAAGTGGAGGGAAAGGAAGTCTTTGGGGAATTATAGGAACATCTGGCTACCAGCAGGGTGGCCACATCAATAAGCAAATTGCCACAGGCACTTTAAAAAAGGCACCCCAAATGCTAGGCTCTGAAAGACAGGAAGGCTGTAGCTGCTCTCGGCTACAGTGTAAGCAGGAGAAGCACCCACGTCAAAGCTGCTCTCGGGGACTTTGCCCGCTGAGAACCACTCAGTGGGAGAAGCTCCATGTAGACATGTCTGGGCAGCCACTTCTCCACTTGCCATGGTTTACCACTGAGAGTCGGTGGCTGAGAGCTCTCCGTGAGTCTCTTGTCTGGATTAGACCATAATGGAAAGTAATTGGATGTGATCATTTTACACTACCCAAGGGCTCAAGTCTCCTGCTTAAGTCTGTTGAATAAGGAGGTTTGGAAAGTATTTGGAGGCAAGCATGCCAATTAGGGAGAACACACAGGTCATCCAAAATATGCTTCTAAGTTCATTTTATTTCAGCACAAATTTCGTATTAAATTCCCTCTATCCCCACTCTATTTTCATAATAACAAAGAGAAAGATATTTCCCAAATCTTATAAATTTACATGTATAACAACATCTGTTTTCTCAGCTTTAGACTCAACTTTTAGAAAATGACAGCACCAACAGAAGTTGGGTTTTCCTTCGGACAGGCAAAAAGAGATTATATAAAAAAAAAAACGAATATATAGCTCTTTTTGGTGACAAGGCACTTACAAAGTTTTCAAAGCTTTTTATCCGATTGATGGTCATAAATCTAATAAAATGATGATGATAATGGTTAAAATTATGAACATTGTATAACATATGTAATGCTACCCGTTACTTGATTTCTCTTATTAATCACAAAAATGCAATAAGGCAGGTGACTTTTTAATCCCCATTTTTTACAGATGAGAAAACTGAAGTTCTGAAATGTTTTGTTAGTTGCCTAAGGTTACACAGGCTCTGGTTTTATAAAGGCTTAGAGGTACAGAGAATCATTTAGAAATCTGCTTTCCTGACTAGCTACCGAAGAGTTAAATCATAGTTAAGTCCTACTTATTAACTTGAGTTCACATCAAGTAAACTTCACAAATAATGTCTTTATTAAAATCAAGCCTCATTTCCTTTTGTTACAGATGCGTGGAGTTTTCAGTACTCTAAAGAAAACTACGAAAAGAATCATTTAAATATTGGACAACAAGCATCATCAAAACTCAAATAAAAAGGTCCCCGATCTCTCAAAAGAACACTCTCTGCTTGAATATTTCACTGTGCTGCTATGAAAGATATGCTGAGGTTTAGAGTATCCTAAAGTATGCTCTCCCAGAAATGGCTACAAAAGAAATAGAATTAAACCCCATGCATTCATCTGTGTTTATCTTAACTGATAAGATCATAAACAGAAAGTTCTTGGTTCTGTTATGAATGACATGAGGTCAGATCACTGCAGCCCACGTGAACTGGAGAGTTGGACTGTTCCATTAATCAAGCTTGACTCCCAAATTAACCGAATAACAGCCCCTTCAATACTGTGCTTGGTTTGTGTCAACCTAACCTATCTGTGCCTTGACATTACTTAAGAAAAGGCAACTACTCATGATGACAACCTACTCATGCTTAATGCCGGTTACTGAAAGAAGAATTTACCATTTCCTTTTGTTTCCTTCCATTAAATCACCAGCACCCCAAGACCACTGGCAATGTCATAGACTGGATAGAAAAACTGGCACAGGCCATAGGGCTATGTGTTCGTGTACGGAGCAGGAGAGGGACAGGGAGAACGAGGGAGGAAAAGGGGAGAAGGCGGTAGTAAATGAGGAAAAACAGTAAGTAGCTCAAGAAACACTGAACTTTCCAAGCATTTAAGAGCCTTGCATATTTTTCTTTTTTTCCCTTTTTAATGCACTTTAGAAAATTACCACTTAGACTTCAGTCACAATTTTTAAATCTTTGTGAAAGTCTCTGCCTAGTTCCTCTTAGGAGGTCATTGTGCAAATCTCTTTTTGTCGCACTCATCCCTGCTGGCTGAGGTCTCTTCCTTCAGTACTTATCTGGGGACTGAGCAAGTCCAGTGATGGAGGATGGACCAGTGCCCAAAATCAGAACACCATCTGCCCCTTCAGGACAGCTTGGCTCAGCTCAGCCAGGAGACCACGCGGTTTTCTCAAAGTGTGAGGAAATTAAACAATAGCTTAAGACTGGGAAATGAATGCCCCATTCCCTCCCCATCCCCTGCTCAACCTCATGCTTCCAACATAAAAGGTTTTTCATTTAGTGAGGATGTTTTGTGATAATAATGGTGGCATTTTAAAGACATGTGCCACTGACAAATCATTTCAAAATTTTAAATATATTTGGGTGTCTTTCTTCCTTAAATATGAATTATATTGTACCAAATGGAAGAATTCAACTATATAAGAATATGATCACACACCCTTGTTAGTATATTATAACATTTTTAAAATAAAATCCTTTTCTACCATTTGTAAAGGGATTTCCTTTCACTTAGTTGGAAATTTTTAGCAACTAAGTTTTCTCTAAACCTAGAAACACCCAAAATATTGTTTCAAGAGTTTCTCACCATTTCCAAAAGAAACAGAAAACAGTTTTGGGCTACCATGATATCATAGCCCCAGGAAGTATATCAAAGGTTAGGTTTCAAAATGAGAAACAAAATGCCAAAAGCTGAATTTAAAAATCCCCACATTTTGCTTTTGGAAAGTTCTGAATGATATCACCTACTTTGTAAGGTTGCTAAAGATCATGGTAGCCCAAGAGTTTTTTTCATACATCTTTTGGAAAGTTGGAAATTTCTGTAATGGTATTTTGGGTATTTTTGTGTTGAAAAAAACTTTAGTTGCTAAAAAATTTCCAACTAAGTGAAAGGAAACTCCCTTACAAAAATCAGAAAATATCTTATCAAAAACTTGCTATAATATAATAGGATTTTTTAGTATTAATATAATTATAAAATATATCCTCTGTTTCGTAATGGGTAAACTTAATCTGTTTACATTTACTGGGATTGATTACTGACATATTGGGACTAATCTCTTCAATTTTAGTTAGTGACATCTACTACCGTTGCCTTTTATAGTTGTGTCTTTTTTTTTAATATCATGTCTTCTCTTAGAACGATAGCTTTAAAAATCTTTTGTTTTTCTACTCTGCTGAGTTAGAAACTCTCTAACGTGTGTCTCCTCTGAAATTTAATATAGCTGAATTTATTTTTTAATCCTTCATGTTTTTAACCTACTAATTTCTCTGAACTTTATTCTGGATGAATTCAGTACTGTCTTTTAAAACATTTGCTCCTTCTTGAATTGCATCCAGTCTGAAATACACACCTTAATTTCAGGGTACAGAGTTTTCATTTCCATTCTTTTCCATCTGGGCCATTTAAAAATCCATATGTTCTTTTGTTTCTGTTTTTCTTTTTTATGGACTCAAATCCTTTCATTACCTCTTGAGTATTCTCTGCTAATAAGGTGCACCAAAATAACATTGTATTTTAAGGTAAATGGTGATTGATCTCTTTCAATCTGCCCATTCTCATATGGAGGTTGAATAAAAGCCTAATTTACTTCTGGGGAGAAAAGGGCCTTGGGAAGAGGTGGAATTTGAAAGTGACCACTTCATATTTATTTGGGATTTTCTCAATCTAGAGTGTGGTGCAACATTTGTTTGTAATGGTCTGTTTTTAAAAAGCTTACTAATATGTCCAACAATGAAAATATAAAAAAGAAAAAATTTTTCCTTTTATTTTTTGCACAGTAGCTGGAAGACAGCCAAAACATATTATTCTCACAGTAAAACAACTTACGTGATTGACCTTTTTTTTTGAACACTGCTTTCTACAGTGGCAGGGTTTTGTTATACTTTTTAAGAAGTCTTTTTCAGATTGCTTTATTATTTCCATGTTGTTCTAGTTTGCTAGCTGCCGGAATGCAGCACACCAGAGATGGATTGGCTTTTAATAAAAGGGGATTTATTTCATTAGTTTTTCAGAGGAAAGACAGCTAACTTTCCACTGAGGTTCTTTCTTACGTGGGAAGGCACAGGATGGTCTCTGCTGGCCTTCTCTCCAGGCCTCTGGGTTCCAACAACTTTCCCTGGGGTGATTCCTTTCTGCATCTCCAAAGGCCTGGGCTGAGCTGTGAGTGCTGAGATGAGGTATGCTGAGCTGCTTGGGCTGTGCTACATTGAATCTCTCATTTAAACACCAGCCAGTTAAGTCAAATGTCATTCATTGCAGCAGGCACGCCTCCTAGCGGACCGCAGATGTAATCAGCAACAGATGAGGTTCACATACCATTGGCTCATGTCCACAGCAACCGAACTAGGTGCCTTCACCTGGTCAAGCTGACAACTGACTCTGACTACCACACATGTAATCAAGACCTAATTCATCTTTTTATTGGTAATTTAACTGGAAATATTTCACAGCATTGTTTTCCTCGTATGTTTTGGAATTTTGGTTTGCAGACTCCTTGAATGAGAGTTATGCTCTACCTGCACAGCACTGAAGTTCTGATCTATTATAGCTACATAATTTAGAGTTAGGGAGTTTTAACAGGTGTGGGTAAGAGGTTTGTCAGTAGCATATAATTAACTGTTTCAATGTCTTACTACCCTCTTTTAATGTCAAAAATTCAAGTAAAAATGAAACTAGTCTAGATGTCCATTTTCAACTGGACTTTTACATCATATAGAAAAACTCTTAGTAAAAATAAACAAAGGTCACTTTTAATAATGCATTATAATTTGTATTTTTTTATGTATGACTAAAAAGGAGACACTGTGATGGTTTGATATGAGTAAGAAGGCAACTAACTTATTAAAAATCCAGGAGGTACTATTATCTGTGTATTCTCTCCCAAATAGCAAATCCTTTTACTTAATGTTTTAACTTTCCAAACCTTAAGCCCAAAGGACACTGACTGATAGTAAGACACGCAAAACCTCTGAAAGGATTTCAGAATCAATCTATTATCTAATAATTTCAATTTAGAAAATGGTAAGGGTGGATGGGGTCATTAAGGCCAGCCCTGGCCTTTCCGAGGTACGCTTTACCCAAGGCTGTGCCATTTACGAGAGAGCCACAGCGCCCTCCAGAGGTGACCAGGTTAGCGCAGTCAACCAGCCAACTTTTATTTTTGAAGACAGTTTAGCCACGGGAGCAAATCCCATTGCTCATGCAAGGAGGGGAGAAATAGAAATGAAAGTAACATCTTGGCAGAGAGAGAGAGAGATGGATTCAGCAGTTTGATATGGTACGCTGTTTGGAGAAAAGATGATAATTTGGCATTGATTCTTTTCTAGCCTGTCCATTTTCTCTCAAATTTCCAGAGTCTCTTCGTAATTATTTTCTGCTTTGTCAGGAATAAAAAACAAAAACAAAAACAAAAAAAACAGGAGAAGAAAAAGGAGAAATGGATAGTTCTGTCTAGCCAAAGAAGACAATAACCGGAGATGTGCCTAATAGTCAAAAGAAGCATAGGAAACGTTTCGCTGGCCTTGTGGAATATGTTTAAGCTGGCTCTCCTTTTAGAGCTCTACTAACAGAGTTAGGTTAATCATTGATGAAATCATCTAGAAAATTCAATCAAACAAAACCTTGTGTTGACTGAGTTATCCAAGTAACCCTGGTTTGGGCTGTAATTCTATTTATAATTGCATCTGTTCTTCGTTACCCCTGCCAACAGAGAACAGAGGCCACTGTGGTGGCTGCCAGCCCCAGTTCCCTCCTTCTTGGTTACTCTGACGGAATAACGTGAATTCACAGTCACGGTGGGAGAAGGGGGCAGGTCAGAGCTGCCCCACAATTCAAATTTTCAATAACGAAAAATGTACGTTAAGAAATATTATACCACATGACAACTTGCTCTCCAAATCCAGTATTCAAACATTTTAATAGAACAGTCCAGTCTGGCAGGAGACATTTTTTCCATAATCTTTATTTTTTTAAGAAAGACTACTTAAGCTCTTCTGTTTCATTCTGTGTATCCCATCAGTTACGGGGACGAAATTGGTCTTCTCTGATTCTGAATGGCTGGAAGGGGGAAAAGCTGGTATGGAGTGAGCTGCTGTTTCCTTGTAGGACAGAATTAGGGGGCTGAGAGATAAAAGCAGTGCATCCCTTTGGAACCATCATTCTCTCTCTACTCAGATCATTCAGCTGATTTCACAGGACAGCAAGTTGCAGCTGAAGTTGGGCCAGTTCAAGGCCTTTCCACGCGGTCATGTAATGTATTAAAGCCCTGTTACCTACCAGCAGCACTCTATTTTCACACAGCTGTACGTTTGCTAAGCCTTTTTTTTTTTTTAATTGTCAAAAACACTGGTGAAAATGTAAGAGAGGGCTGGGCCACAATGGAGGCCAAGCAATTATCTAAAATTTTGTTCATTCAGGTTCTCTGCATGCGCAGACCTCCCCGTCTCCATAACCCCTGTGATTCTGCGTGGAATTCTGAATGAGTAAAGGCTGTCATCCTGACCACAGTTTGCAATCGTTTCCTGAACCAATATGGAGAAATACCGCACTTCCCAAGCAATACAGGCTCTGGGTTTCTAAGAGCTGAACCAGACTCTCACGGTTAACTAAAAAGAGGACAACTGTGGATTTGGGGGTTGGCAACTTCAAAGCTCAAGAGTGCGCAGTTTAATTTTTTTTCCTGGCTAAGATACAAATCTTTAAGCCAACTCCACTTCAGCATCCCAGGTCCCTGCCTGGGTTTCTTCATTATACCCGTTTTCGATTCTCCTGGCATCTACTCCCCCTGGCTTCCATGTGGCTCCAGCTGTTCAATGCCTATTATTTTCTGTCTAGCACAGTGACCTGCTCTACTTTTCTTTTACACCAAATCTTCCATTTTGAAGCAGAGGGTTTATTCTGCTGGAATAAATCAGGAGGTTTATTCGCTGGAAGCTCCTTTACATACACAGTCCTTACCCTCGGGCTTTGGTGTCAGGCTGGAAGGCGAGGGTGAACAAAAAATATCTAGATGTTCAGTTTTCACTCTGCAAAGCATGGTCTACTGATTTCATGTTTATTAAGCTAAGGCTCAGCAGCCAAACTCTGAGTATAAGTTAGACAAGTTCTCATGCTTTCTATCCAACTATGTGACCAACTGAGAAAGCTGAACCAACAAGCTGAAACTCTTAAATTACAAGCATTTTGCAGCCCATATGTTGTTCTTGTATGTTAATTCCTTGTGGATCTAGCTCAGAGTCAGAGGTACAGACTCAATGGTTGTATAACTATTTGTGGAGGTAGACAGGGCACTTACCTCTGAGCCTTTTTATAATTTGAAACTACCAACAGTTTAATGCTATTATTCTTTCCCCTTCTAGAAGACTCACATTAACGATTGGTCAAAAGTGAATGGTCTTGAAATCAAAATTAAACCATATAGTACTTTAAAAGGGAGACTCATAACAATTTTAACTATATGTACTTGACATTTTGTTTAGAATAATATATAAATTTATGCTCATCTGTTGTCAATATTTTCTGTAGAGGAGAAAAGATGAGTCACAACAAAGACCAACATAAAATATGGTGAACACATTGGTAAAGCAGTAGAGAAATAATGAGCCAACAGTGAAACAAAGAAGCTATTTTCTGCCAAACAACCCATAATATGTATATTTTACAGACAATTTTTCCCTATGTCCTGACAATTATGATCTCTAAAAATCATACTTTATTAAGTATGACATTGATTACAGCAAAGGATCCTAGGTTTTTTTTCTTTCCTCTGAGTAGAGGTAACTATTTTAAGATTCCAAGGGGGAAATTTATCAAAAGCCAATCATGAAATGATGCAACTTTCTAAAACTCTGCTGTTAAGTGGCCAAACATGAGATGGATGAAGCAACACGCCACCATTTCCAACAGTTTTCATCAAGCCTAATTTCTGATACACACTAGAGCATTTCCTCCTGGTAAGGAAAATGGGATCTAGTTGAGATCCCCAAGAATGAGGGGTGTCACACACTCACACACACACACCTCTTGTGCTTGTGTGAAAATTCCACAAATGTGACAAAATACATATGTGACACCAAAAGATTGCCTATAGTCGTTGGTTTTAAGGGCGTCACAAACCAGCATTTTGTTTCAGGAACTGAGCTTTGGAGGCAAGTTGGGTAACCAGACTCAGTGAGTCTGCTGAGCAGTTGTGGCAGCGGTGGTGGCTGGCGGTGGGGGCAGGGGGCTGGAGAGTTTCATCTCATGAAAAACAACAAGGGCAGGGACCACAACTGTCTTGTTCAACAGTATATCCACAGTGTCCATCACACAACTTGGCTAGTAATAGGCGGTTGGTTAAACAGTCAGTGAATAAAGAGTTCATAAACCTTTCAAGAAGTTTGAGACTAAGGAGGCACTTCTGCTCCTCTCACCACAATCTATGTGCCCTTCCACCCCAGGATTCCCATTTTTGGATCAGTTCTCCCTTCAACGCTGCCCTTGCTGTTTAATTTTGTCAATTAAAAATGTGTCTCTAAGGGAGTGGGAGAAATGAAGGAAGAAGAGAAGTGCAGTGAAGGATTTGCCCATGTAGAACTTAATCCCACCTCTACCGTTGGAACTCTGTGCCATTTTGTGGGTACATCAAGGACTTGAGAGCAGCTTCCTGTAACACATCTATTAGCAAGTTTTTTTTTTTTTAAATTTGATTCCTTAATTCAGGATAGGGGGTAGGAGAGTTCAGTTTTTATTATTGTTTTGCTTGTTTGTTTTATTTTTTCCCCTAGCAGTTCTCTAAGACATGAAAATTCAAGTACAGTATCAGTATTCTTCAGTATTCTTAAGACCATGCCTAGGGACAAAATAGTCATGCAAATGTAATGAAGCTGACAGTTCCTTTGGAACACTTGAGTCAGTTGGAAGTTCACCACATAACACGAAGACTGAAACCAAACATCAGATAACTTAAGCTGTGCTACAAAGTTTAAAAACACTTTCACTGCAGTAAGTTATATAAACTGGACTTTTGTAGAAATTGCTTTTCCATTTATAAAGTGAAAGAAGAACATAAGTCAAGCTGGATTTCATACTCAATAATATATTTAATCTTTCCTATGCCCTGTAAGGCAAAATGTCTGAATGTACATGCATATACACAAACCCAAGTAATATTTTCCAATACAGAGGCTAAGACTGTGGGTACTGGAGTTTGAAACTAGCTCTGCCATTTACAACTGTGTAATCTTGAGCAAGTTACTTGGCCACTCTATACCCATTTCTCTTGATGGGTTAGACTGAGTTGCCTGCTCATGCCTACCTATTTGAAGATTTAGTTTTGAGAGGCAGAACTCATAAATTGGGCTCCTTAAATCAGCTCCATGTCACAATCCCCATTGGGACAACCCAATGGCAGTAAAAACAGGTCTTTCTTCTACATCAAACTAATTTCCTCAACCATACATTCTCATACAAGTGTAGAATTGAGCTTTAACCTAAATTTAAAGTAAAACAAAACAAAACAAAAAAAGCCCTGTAATACAAAAAGTATGTATTCCCTCCAGGAATTGTCCTTGGAAAAATACAGACTTTGAAAATTACCACCTGCCTTTCAGGCTGGGTATTCAATACAACTCCAATAAAACAACTTAGATGTTTTTATACTATGTAATTCAACTGTTTTAAATAAAATAACACTTTGCACAAGTAATGCTTTGGGCCAGGAAATCATGTGGTCCCAAATAGCCCTTTTGTCATCAGATTTGAATAAACATTAAAAAACTTGGAGTTTCTTAAACATTGAGACACCTGCTTGCATTTATTGTTGTGAATCTCATTATGAGAACGTTATGTGAGTTACTTAAGTCATGAGTGATGAAGCCCATAAACTTGATGGTCGAGTACTCTCCCTAATTACCAACATTAGGGCTTTGGAAAGAGTTAGCAAAACTTCAAAATGCAACTTGACTGAATTCAATATATTTCATCCCACAAAACAACTTCTAATAATCTTTCAATCATTAATTTCTGAAACACATACTGATATGAACACAAACCTCCTAAATACATACAAAAATGTCAGTCTGAAAAGGAATGGCCAACAAACATAGCAAACCTAGAGCAACATATAAAAAGATGCTCTGCCTCGTTGGCAAACTGGGAAATGCAGATTAAAACAACCATATGATACCATCTTACACCCACTAAATTGGCGCAAGGAAAAAAGTCTGACAATAAATTACTGTCAAAGCAGTCATAGGAAGGAAACTTTTACACTGCTTGTGAGCCTGGAAGGTAGTATTTCTAAAGTTGGAGGAGGGTATACCCTAGAGAAGTTCCTGCACTTGTGTACCAGATTTTCCAAAGATTGTTCATACAGCATTGTTTACAATAGTAAAAAAGCCAACATAAAATGCAATATAAACAACTTAAATGTTGGTCCACAGTAGTAACTGTTTCAGAAAAGTGTCATCACTGGATGCCAAAATTAGTGGCAAGAAACAGAGGAGGAGAAAAGGGAGTCCCAAGGAATTTCCTTATACATTGCTTATTAATTCAGAGGGAACCACCTAACTTTACTGGGTTTCCCTTGTATGTGATAGATTGCTTTTCTCTTGCTGCTTTCAAGATCCTCTCTTTCTCTTTGACCTCTGACATTCTGACTAGTAAGTGTCTTGGAGAACGTCTATTTGGATCTATTCTCTTTGGGGTGCGCTGCACTTCTTGGATCTGTAGTTTTAGGTCTTTCATAAGAGTTGGGAAATTTTCAGTGATAATTTCTTCCATTAGTTTTTCTCCTCCTTTTCCCTTCTCTTCTCCTTCTGGGATACCCACAACACGTATATTTGTGCGCTTCATATTATCATTCAATTCCCTGAGCCCCTGCTCATATTTTTCCATTCTTTTCCCTATACTTTCTGTTTCTTTTTGGATTTCAGATGTTCCATCCTCCAGTTCACTGATTCTAACCTCTGTCTCTTGAAATCTACCATTGTAGGTTTCCATTGTTTTTTTCATCTCTTCTGTGCCTTTCATTCCTGTAAGTTCTGTGATTTGTTTTTTCAGACTTTCGATTTCTTCTTTTTGTTCATTCCTTGACTTCTTCATGTCCTCCCTCAATTCCTTGATTTGGTTTTTGAAGAGGTTTTCCATTTCTGTTCGTATATTCAGAATTAGTTGTCTCAGCTCCTGTATCTCATTTGAACTATTGGTTTGTTCCTTTGACTGGGCCATATCTTCAATTTTCCTGGTGTGATTTATTATTTTTTGCTGGCGTCTGGACATTTAATTACCTTAATTAGTTTATTCTGGAGATTGCTTTCACTTATCTTACCTAGGGTTTTCTTGCTAGATGAGTTTGTTGTCTCTCTGTTCTT